>NC_141997.1:17525703-17549422 GCF_049901715.1 Pseudonaja textilis
CCATGGTCATGCAATCATAACTTGGCCTTTTTTGGCAACTGGCAGTATTTATGATGGTTGCAGTGTCCCAGGGACACTGAAAGACAAAGTCAATGCGGAAGCCAGATTCACTTAACAGCTGTGTTACTAATTTAACAACTGTAGTGATTCATTTAACAATTGTGGCAAGAAATGAAATAAAGTGGGGCAAAACTCAGTTAAATACTGTTTTGTTTAGCAACAAAAAAGTTAACTGGGCTCAATTGTGGTCATTAATCGAGGACTACCTGTGATTTATTTCTGTCCTGTACCATCTTATTTCTGGATTTTATTTGATTAGAAACATTAGGCTCAGAAGGAATAAAAAAAATCTTCCCTGTCCATGAATCTGACTGATCATCAGCAAAACGACTATAAGAACAAAAAGGAGGAGTGACCAGCTACGGTTATCTCTGAATTGTTATTCTTTTTGGATATTCTTCTGTCATCATTCTTCAAGGATAGGGCTTATCTGTACCTCATAAGATTCTCTTACTATTTTGTGAGGGTAAATAACAGCAACGTTATCCTCAGCCTACCTCTAGAATGAATCAAAGGTGATCTCCACCTTCAGTATGCCATCAGTTTTGTTCTCCGCTTTGACCTGCATAAGCAGGGCAGTGTGTCCCACCTCCTGCACACAATACCATTTTCCATAAATGCCTCTGTTGCAGTTGGGTGGAGTATGCTATGATGGGCGCACACATCCTCCAATAACTGTTCTGTGCCTTCAATGACCATTTTATCCTGGGCTGGGGAGCTGAGCGTCCATTTTAAATGAACCATTGCGTGAGAGGTGGGAAAGTTGCCTCAACCAAGAAATAGCCACATGCCATTCTGCCAGTGGGAATGGCGAAAGCTGAAAGTTATACAATTGTCCAGTGTTTCATCATTGTCTCTTTGCCCTTTTAAAAATGGCTAGCGTTGAAATGATACATTTCTTTATTGTGGTAGAGTAATACCACAATAATAAATAATAACCATAATAAGTAATATGACTCAGTGGCAATCTTTTGGGCTGGATGAGCTGTTCCTGCTCTCTTCCTGGCACCCAGCGCTCACATTCTTTTTCCATAAGTGGAGTATCAGAGTAACCAGGGTAGTCCAGAACATTGAAAGGTGTAAATGCCACACGTATAATTATAGATAATATATCAATCAGTCACACCTTTATTAGGGTCAAAAGCCAGCATAAGGAGGGTGGTAGGTAATATATAATTAGATATTACTTAGAATATTCCTCATTAATACAGAGGACAGGTCAGTCAACCATCAACCGTGAGCAGAGAGCACCAACAGAGCATTTGCCTACTGTGAGATGCTGTGTAGTAAGCTGACTCAAAGCCATTTCTCACCGAAGTGGAGGATGTGGTTGAAATATGGAAAGTGGCTCATTTCCAGGCACATTCAACATCAGTGTCAAGCAGAGATAAAGCTGCACTGCAAATTGCCTTTTATCTCTATAACAGTAGTTGGTGACTACCTCCAATTGTAGCAATTTCTTTCAGATGTCTGTGTAAGGATTGCAGTTGGTGGCCTGTTAATTTTAGGGTTCTTTGAACTGTATATTCTGGTTTAAAACATGGAGTCTAAGAGGTTTCCCCCCCATTAATCTATATAAATAAAACACAGAGAACTACTCCTTGCGTAATGCTGTTGGAAGTGTTGTATATTTGTGATAAAGTGACAGGAAATCACTTGATAGACTTTTTGCAGAAAAAAAATAAAAAATGTACTTGTTTTTTATGGTTTTTGATGATTAGAAAAGGTAGACAGGAGAAAGAAGGAAATTATTTTGTAAACCTTAGAGAGCTAGGCTAAAATATAAATTAACTTGTAAATGCTGTTAAGAAGACCTTTCTTACCACAGTTATTAAGTGAATCGTTTCAGATGTTAAATTAGTAACAAGTGAATCTGGCTTCCCCATTGACTTTGCTTGTCAGAGGATTACAAAAGGTGATCACGTGACTCAGGGTCACTGCATCCGTCATAAATATGATCTGATCACGTGACCATGGGGGTGCTGCAGGAGTTGCACGTGTGAAAAATGTTCACAGGTCACTTTTTTCAATGCTGTTGTAACTTTGAATGGTCATTAAATGAACTGTTGTAAGTTGAAGACTTATCTGTGAAGGATGAATATATGTGCTGCAAACATCTCAAAAAAATGTGCAGCGGAGAAGAACATGTACAATAGTTTCAATCTGACCATCGCTGCAATGATCTAAATAGTTTATGAAATGAATCTTTCAATATCTTCCAGTGCAACTGAGGGAAAGGCATTGAAATGTGTCATCCTATAGGCTATTCAGTATTTAGGAACTTCCGGTTAGATAGGAAGCCAATGTATCATATATTTGAACTGTTATTACAAAGATGATTTGAGACTCTGCCTCTTTGTCTATTGTTTGAAATAACTAGGTAAGAAATAATTCCAACATGGATCAACATTTTTCTGATGTGCACGGTCACTAAAAAAGATCTAATACTTTATTAGAAGATTATGATTTTTTAATTTCTTTCTCTCCTTATGTCTTTACCTATCCATGAAAAATTATCAGGAGTTGGATGGATTAGTAGAAATAAACAAGATGACACACAAGCTCCTGAGCAGATATATGACTTTGGATAGCTTTGATGCTATGTTCAGAGAAGCCAATCATAATGTATCTGCTCCCTATGGAAGAATCACTCTTCATGTCTTTTGGGAACTGAACTATGATTTCCTTCCTAATTATTGCTACAATGGGTCTACCAACAGGTTAGTGAGACAATTTTTAAATATTTGTTTTTGAATGCTATATTTCATTTCATGATCCTGGTAATAATAAAGTTTGCTCTGATAGCTACATGTCAATGATATTGTTAAGCAATAGCCAACTTAACTCTGAGGATTTAAGCACATGATTCTTGTTATCAGAGCTTTCTGTGGACAGGGACTTCTCTTTTTTAAAAAAATATTTGAAATAATCCTTTTCAAGAAAGGTTCAGTGATTGGCTTGAGGCATAAATATTGGAGAATGACCTATAAAATAGTAGCACTTCCTAGTTTTTTTTGCAGTAGTTACTAGATATTTCTCTTATGTGCATTTTTATATATGTGCTTGTGCTGTTAAAATTGTTTGTACTATGTGGAGCATGGTATTTGATTCTAGCCTACAGGTTTTATACAATAGCCTCACTATTCATAAATGCAGAGGGAGCAGATATGAATAGAGCTTTTGATCTCATTTAACTAGAACAAACTATGTAAAAGAAAGGCTTTGGAACAATTGGGTAGATTCAAAGAATTAAGGGTAAAAAATAAATAAAGGGCAGTAGTTCTGCCAGTGCTTGTATGTAATGTACAAGTGATAATATTTTATATATGTAAAGGTTACGTTTTTATTTTTGTGCCTGGTAGAACTTAAGGTTCCAGCTCTTGAATTGCAATACGTCAGAAAAGGGGACTTTAGAATCTAAATTTTGATTTAGCCATCTATAAAGCATACTAATCCAACTTCAGTGAATATATGAGTGAGGTTTTGATGTATCATGTACACACTGGGTAATGTCAGAAAACAAAACAAAACCAAAAATTGATAGTATTATAACTATATCAACATCAGAGATTTTTATCCTGAAAGGCATCCCAGCTATAAGCAAATAATGTTTTCTAGTTACTGTGTGAAGTCAAGTACCTTCCAATACCTTAGTGTTTAATATTTTTGTAGTGATGCTTTTCTATTGCGTGACACCTTAATTCCACAGTCATATTTCTCATAACTCACATAATAATACAGAACTGATGTTTTAAAAAAAGGAATAGGATCTGGTGAGGTATAATGGTGAAAGTGTTGGACTGCCACAAGGAGACCCACATGTCAGTCCATTCCCAGCCACAGAACCTCACAGGGCTAGTCTCTGCTTTTCTCTCAATTCAATATACCTCACTAAATTGTTGTATGGGAAAATTCAAAGAATGTTAAAAGTGACACCTAGATTTAAAATAAGGCAGGATATAAATTTAACAAATGCCTTCATGACTAAGGTGGGACTTCCACAATTATAAATTGTGTTGCTGTGATGGAATATAGTCTGGATTGCCAGCAGGGAGGTAGTGCAATCTAGATGATCAGGAGATAACTTAGTTCAGATAGATTATTGAGTGGGGGTGGGGAGGATGAAGACAGCCCTCCCTAATAGTTCCCGGAGTGTATTTCTGTGCGGTTAGTGGCATGTTTTAGTTTGGCACGATTCTGTCCACTAGTGAGAAAAATAAAGAAATCTACTTGAAAGAATCACATGTGTTTCTTGGTTTTTGGAGCCTGACAGTTGCCTTGTTTGGTTTATGTAGGTTTGTTCGAACAGTACTACCATTTTCTCAGGAATTCCAGAGAGACAAGCAGCCCAATGCACAGCCTCAATATCTACATGGATCAAAGGTTAATATTTTTCCGTATTTGCTTTTCATGTAGCAGGCGTTTGACAATTTTCATTCTGTAGCACTATGTATTATATTTAATTTTGCAGTCTGTACTTTTTTCAGTGAGATCCACTTTAAGAATAGTTGCACTGTATAACTTGTGGGGCATAATTGTTTATTTGTTTCTGATAGACAGATGCGCAGGTAGTTGTCAATCATTCAAAGTTGATTATCAAACCAGTCCATTGGCAGATAAAATGTTCCACTTTTGTCCTAGTGGCTTTGTTTCTACATAAAGAAGCTTGGGAATGTTATGTTTTAAAGCAAAGTTCATCCTTAGTTCTAGAAAATGAGGTCATAATAAAGGTAACCCTCTTAGAAGGTATCACAATTAGTCTAAGGTTTTGCCAATGAAGCAAAGAAGCTATCCAATCTGTTAAACATATTTTATTATATCACCCATTTTATGTTGGTCCATTCTCAGAGTAAAACTGATCCTTGACTGAATTAAAAGTACTGATTGCTGAATAATATTGCAGACAAATTAACATTTGTTTATAATCTACAAGTAAGTTGGACTTACTTAATGCTGTAGTGAGAAAAAAGCACAATGAAGGTTTGATATAATACAAGGAGCATAATTTATGGAATTTGACTTCTTAAAATTCTCTGCAGCTTATAATTTCTGTGTCTTTAATATAGATTTTTTGCTTTGCTCCAAACTGAAATACGACAAAAGCAGGATCCTTTACTGTATATGGTATAATTAAATCACCAATTTAATTTGAGTATTCAAGAAAGTAATGTAGATATACAAATATATGAAGGTGGTATTTTTCACTGGATTCCCCCTTAAATCATCAGTATTGGCCAATAATTACAACTGGTCAAATTCCATACATTATTCTCAGAGTAAAAATCCTGAGAGTGTCATAAAATATTCAAATATAAAAGATCGTTTGCAAATGAGCAAGTAGATTTCTTCATGATTCATAGTTGCTACTACATGCTTTCTGCACAATAAATTTCCCATTCGTTGACCTTTTGTTTACAGGGGTTTCTTGTGATGGGGATTATGATATCTTCTACTTACATCCGGCCTGTTCTGCTTCTTAAGGAAACTTTCCTTTCCTTTCTTCTTTCTTGCTAATGCAAAGGCATTCTGAAGCACTCTTGCCAGATTTTGCTTGCTTCTTGGGCGATTCAAGTGAATAATTCCCAATTCTTTAGTGACATCGGTACTAAATCATTGGACTGAGGGGGAGGGAAAGGTCATATTAGAGCATTTGGGCTTTATTATCCTTAAGTTTGTTTCACAGTGCTATTAATTATCTGTATCTTGTTATATTTCTTATGGTAAAACACAGTCTTTGTAACATTAGGCTGATATTAACATGTAAAAGATTTTCCTATACATTACTTTGTGTATTAGATTCATTAAATGGCAAATTCATATTCTACCTTGTTTTATCTTTAACATTTTATAATATAAATCATGTGCCAAGTTTTTGCCAGATGTAATGGGCAGAATGTCAAATTAAGACTGGGGAGACCCAGGTTTTATTTCCTCTCAACTCTACAACTCTTAGAAATGTCAGAGCTAATTGTTATTTCTTTCTATATTTTGAATCTACCTGTAGAAAAAGGGGAGCAGATAACAATTTTTTTTTAAAGTGTGGATCCTGCCAATTCAGTTGTAACAATTGCAAGATTTTTTTAAAAAGAGAAGGGTAGTGGATTACTGCAATATGCTCTACTTGGGCTTGCTCTTGAAGACGACCTGAAAGTTACAATTGGTCCAGAATAGTGTGGGAGACATAGTTCAGAGTACCCTGAAATTTGCCCATGTCACACTACTGTTGTGTAAGCTGCGTTGGCTTCCAGTTTCTTTTTGAGTGCAATTCAGGATCTAGTTACCATGTTTAAACCCTCAGTGGCATAGATCTAGCTTATTTGTAGAGCTAATTGCATTTAATTACAAAATTCATTTTGTTTCTTCCTTTACTTTAACTGAAAGTATCATATTTCAAATATCATTTCAGTTTTTAAATTAAATGTAACTTGATTCCTTGAAAGGATTCTTTCATATATCTTATAATGAAAAGGGGAAATACCTTCTAATTTGATTTGAATGGATTGCGTTGTTCTCTTTAGGCTTTGAATCTGGCATACTCTAGCATTTATAGCAACTATAGGAACTTTGTAGGGCCTCCTCATTTCAAAGTGATCTGTAGACTACTGGGATATCAAGGGATTGCTGTGGTGATGGAAGAATTACTGAAAGTTGTCAAGAGTCTGGTATGTGAATTATTTTTATTTCAATAAATAGAAAAAGCTACCCTTTATTCAAGTTCATTTAATCACTAAGGTTTTGAATTTTATGTCCCTCACATATTTTGGATCACAATTCATACTGCTTCAGTCATTAAAGGAGTATTTCTGGGAATGCCACTGACTATAAATGTTTGAGATTACATGAAAATAGGAATTATAATTTTGCATGAAAATCATTCCTAATTATATGAGCATTAGAAGCATGAACATTATTCTAGGGCTGTGTTTCCCTTGAAATATAAAATTTCATATTATAGTATTGATGAGGAGAATCACAGGAAGTTTTAGTTTATTAATTAAAAATATTTGACGTATTTTTACCATTTCATTTTGGGAATTCAGCTTGTCCCACTGTTTTCCAAGAGATATCATCAACATATGCTTAGTCATATCTGCTAATTTGCCTAAATTTACACTTTGTATTAGCAGTAAACAATACAATTTATGTTTTCACTCAATCATTACTCTTCTTAAAATATACAAATGTACCTATATAGAGATGAAATGTACTTCTAGTACAACTATTGCATTTGTATGTTTTTTATCATAAATGTGTTCACTTTGAAGCAGTGTTCACATGACAGTTCACATTTTTATATAAACCTGCTTAATATGGTAGTACAATTAAAACATTGTTTGTGTCTTATGAACCCCACTTCAATTTATGCTTATTTAGCAATATTATTTAAATTTGCTTTCTCAGTTACAAGGCACAATTCTTCAGTATGTAAAGACATTAATGGAAGTAATGCCCAAAATCTGTAGGTTGCCTAGACACGAGTATGGCTCCCCAGGTAAGTTCAATTTTAATTATGTTAATAATGAATGTTTGTTTCTTCTTTTTGTTGGGTTATTTAATAAACAATTTAAGTAGTGTTTATAAAGACTAATATTGCTATATTTTAGTTTTCAGTTTGTGATAAATTAGGATAATATATTTTCAGGTTTCCTCCAAAATATTTTGTAGGCATCAGGGGTTCCATAATTGACCTTTGTTGATTACTGATATTACAGTAATCTCAAGACTTAGAGAAGGAGTGTCCAACGTTGGCAATTATATGAATTCCCCAACCAGCCATAATATTTTTTGGGTAAAAATATTATGGCTGGTTGGAGAATTCAAAAAATTGTCAACGTTGGACACTCCTTTGTTGGGGAAAAAACAACACTCCAACATTGCACACTCCAACGTTGGGGAAAAAACAACAGTTCAAGAAGGGATCAATCATGGTATCCCAGAGTATTCTAAGTGAAAAGAGATAGACCAGGGGAGACATGATAGCAGTCTTCCAATATTTGAGGGGCTGCCACAGAGAGGAAGTGATCAAGCTATTTTCTAAAGCGCCTGTAGGCCAGACAAGGAATAATGGATGGAAACTGAACAAGGAGAGATTTAACCTGGAATCAAGGAGAAACTTTCTGACAATGAGAACAATCAACCAATGGAACAGCTTGCCCTCCGAAGTTGTGGGAGCACCATCACTTGAGACCTTGAGGAAGAGATTGGACTGCCATTTGTCAGAAATGATGTAGGGTCTCCCGCTTGGGTGGGAGGTTGGATTAGATGACCTACAAGGTGTCTTCCAACTCTGATTATCTGTTATCTAGATATAGGTTTTCTTGACCTATGACCACAATTGAACCCAAAGTTTACGTTGCTAAGTAAGACTGTTAAGTGGGTTTTATGATCCCCATTTTATGATCTTTCTTACCATAGTTGTTAAGTGAATCTGACTTCTCTGTTGTCTTTGCTTGTCAGAAGATTGCAAAATTGTCACATGACCCTGGAACATTGCAACCGTCATAAATATGAGCTGTTGCCAAGCATCTGAATTTTTATCATGTGACCATGGGAATGCTGCATGGTTGTGTGAAAAATGGTCATAGGGCTTTTTTCAGTACTGTTGTAACTTTAAACGGTCACTAAATGAACCATTTAAGTCAAGGACGATCTGTAACAAATATAAGGGGGAAATACTAATTTTCTGTGAACAGCATACTGTAGTGCTGACTTACATGACATTCTCTCCCCCCCATCTCTCTCTGTCTATCTCTCTTATTACCCCATTCTTCAGGAATTCTGGAATTCTTTCATCATCAGCTCAAGGATATTGTTGAGTATGCTGAACTGAAAACAGTGTGTTTCCAAAATCTGAGAGAAGTGGGAAATGCTATTCTCTTCTGTCTCCTCATTGAGCAAAGCCTGGTAGGTGTGGAAAAGCAGTGTCAACAACAGACTACAGTATAATGAAGCCAAAAGAGTATTCAGCATGTACTGTAATGCCATCATGCAAATGCATCAATTACATATTTGTGCCCCATAAGACCGTTTGCATGATGACATTGTCATGCATGTTTCAGCATTGGCCTCCCGCTGCAGAAACCAACCAGTGCTATTGTTTCCCTGGATGCATCATATATTAAAGATTATGGCAAAATGAACCGTCAATTAAGAGCAAATACTTGCAAATACTTTTAAATTATTTATGAAAATAACATTGTCAAGAAGAAGTTCTAGCATTTTTCATAAGAATTCAGATTCAAAATTTGCACAAATACAGGCTCTTGCTTTGGGTCTTTTTCCCTTCAAAGGAGAAGTCCTATTTCTTTTATGCCTCTGCTATCTGGTCTAGAAAAAGGACTTTGAAAAATAAAAATCTGTCTTTAGAGAAATTACAGAGAAGCTCTGAAACACCATCAATGTTCAAGATACATGAGTAATCAAAAATCAGAATGGTTCTTCTTGCGATTACCTAAGTGCTTGTAAAAATGTTTTCCAATTTTAAAAATATTAAATATACTTGAGACTGAGTTACTCCATAGAGAAACAGTCCTTCAACAATAAATTTTCCTAGCGCCTCAGCAAATCTATATATCATCTAAGGCAGGGGTCCCCAACCACCGGGCCGCGGACCTGTACCGCAAAGAAAATAAAAATAAAATAAAAATGGCGGCTTTCTTCGCCTTCGGTGAATGCTGCTGGGATCAGGGATCAAGGACACAAATGAAAGAAGGGGAGGGAGGAAGCAACCAAAGCCTGTCCTGCTCTCCGGCTCAGTGGCTTTGGTTTCCTCCCGCCTCGTTCCTCTCTGTCGCTCTCTCGCTCCTCCACCAGCCCAGGAAGAAACTGCTTCAAAGAAGCCGGCAGGGTGGCTTTTCCTGTCGGCGCAGCTTCTCCGAAGCGCCCGTTCACCCTTACCCCGCCGCCTGTGGTCCAATCCAGTGCTCTGTTCTGCCTGCCTGCCTGCCTTTGTTTCTAGTTGTTTCGGAGCAGCTTTGGCTGAGAATAATAACTATTCGCCTCTTTTACTTAGCCGAAGCTGCTCTGAAACAACCAGAAACGAAGGGAGGCAGGCAGAACGGAGCACTGGATTGAACTGTGGCGGCGGGTGGGGTGAACGGGCGCTTCAGAGGAGCTGCGCTGACAGGAAAAGCCACCCTGCTGGCTTCTTTGAAGCAGTTTCTTCCTGGGCTGGTGGAGGAGCGAGAGAGCGACTGAGAGAGGAATGAGGCAGACACCTGAGGGATAAGGCTGAGGGAGGGAGGGAGGGAGACACCTGAGGGATGAGGCTGAGGGAGGCAGGGCTGAGAGGCGGGGCTTCTCAGCCATCCTGCAGGGACTTGTCCTGAGCCTCCCTGAACTTGGTGGTTTGCTGGCAGACGTTTTATTACCCGACTAGGTAACAACATCAGATGTTATCTAGTCAGGTAATGAAGCGTCTGCAAGCAAACCACCAAACTCGGACTCCTCCCCCCCCTCCTTGAAAAAGTGTGTCGTCGTCGTCGTCGTCCCCCTCCTTGAAAAAGTGTTTCTGGGTGAAACTGGTCCCTGGTACAAAAAAGGTTGGGGACCACTGATCTAAGGTGTTTGTTTACATAAGTGGTTAAAGAAGTTAAGATGGTAGTAGTGACTATGTTACTGACAGTTTGCCTTTTTAAAATTTGCATTGACACGTATATGTATTAAAAAATGGGGCTTTGCATGGTGGTGACTATACTTATTTGAAAGTTCTGCCAAACTAGCTGGAATAATCATTGGGAAGAAAAACCTCTGCTGTAAATGGCCAGTAGCATAATCTGTGTATTTCCTTCCTTCATTTGGCATATTGAAAGTATATTCTGAAAACAACCCTGTTTGCTACCTTGTGAAGGTGACCTGCCTGAATTTTTAGTGCTGTTGGAATACAAAACAGCCTCCTGGCACTGATGGTTTCACTGGTGGTGTTAAGTGTCTAAATGAGCAATTATCAAATTTAGTACATTTTAAAGATACCATTTTTAAAAATGAGAGCCCTGTCATTACTTTCCTGGTTTTTGGGCTCTATTGTGAAAACTATCCTATAGCAAATAGTGGATTTTAGAATAATGTTGAAAACAAAAGCTTAATTCAGTGTTCAGTTGACATCTTTCCATCTGCTGCTTGAACAATGCAAATTAATAATTTGTGTTACGCTTTTTTGATAAACTATGCTATGTGGCTTAATTGCTTTGCTCATAAAATAACATTTTATTCTGCCCATAAAACTATGTTCCTATTCTGATTAAAAAAAAACTTTTACACTGAGGCAAATCTACCAAAAGAAAACCATCACACTATATCTTGCAAGTTTAAAAAATGTAATGCTCACTACCCTGGTATCAAGGCATTGCTGCTTGTAGTTTGAGTAGGATTAACCATGCTTCTCAGCAGTATTTCTCTTTTCATTTTCCCCATTTATGAAACGGTTCCTATACATGGGGACACCGGCCAATTTCTTTCAAGAACACATGGAAAAATATTCTCTTTTGGGGGTATTTCTACTTCAGTTCAAAATCAGCCAACGACTTCAGTGTTGCAGTCAGAGATTCCCAATCACAGCTCTCTAGTGTTACATCTTTATTCTCTTTGTTGCAGTCGTTGGAGGAAGTGTGTGATCTATTGCATGCAGCACCATTCCAGAATATTTTACCAAGAATTCATGTCAAGGGTATGCTTTTTCCTATGGCTTTTCAACCGCAATACTTGTGCCAAATTACGCTGTCAATGTGCAAAATCAAGACAAGAAGCTAATGAAGCACAGCACACATTTGTATCAGAATTAAAGAAGTCCTTTGTTATAAGTAGTGCATATCTATTGTACAGAGAGTAGATGAAGCAGCTTAAATGGCTGGAGCAACTTAGTGTGATTAATGAAGTGACTTTCTGCACTTTATACTTTTTCCTCATCTAAGTTTTGTTTTGAGCACTTTTTTCTCCTTATTTTTTCTTGTATCATTTACACATCCTGCTAGTTTACAAAATGAGATTTCATCAGTCCTTCTTCTCGCTTAGTAGTTAAGAAAATGTGTCATCTTTGTCAGATATTTGCCACAGAACATTTCCTTTCATGAGATGTATAAGCCAGGTGCATTTTAAAAATTAGGATGTTTTTCTGCATTATATAAAGATCTAATGTTAGTGTTTATTTTGTACTCTCGGATGTATAAAACGTGATGGTGAAATAAATCAAACAAAACGTTAAGCTGGAACAGGCTTTATTAGCCTCCTTAAGACACTGAATGCAGAAAGTTGGGATAAAAGAACAGTACAGTAAATAAATGAAAAATAAGTTACATTTTATTCTCTTTTTCTCTGTTTCCAGAGGGGGAAAGACTTGATGCTAAACTGAAGAGACTAGAAACAAAATACGCTCCACTCCACCTTGTTCCATTGATTGAAAGATTGGGAACACCTCAGGTAGTCTTTTATGTTTTTTTTTTTACAGAATTGCCCTTTTACGTATTTGCTTACCACTGTGTAGAGGAAAGAGCTTTTTGGCATCCTACGTTGGTTGAATTAGTAATGTGATTTCTACAGAATGAGATTTTATCTCAGTGGATTCATGATTCAGATTTTAGAGAGTTATGTGCCATACAACAACACCAGCTAGCCAGATTATGTGATTTAGAACACTAAATAGGATTGGCCACAATTAATATTTGGATGGAGAAACTATTTGGCAGAACAGGACTGTAAAGTAAACTGGGATACTGAAACAAAAGAGAGTGAAAACTATTTTCATACTATACCAAGAAACTGCACAAATATGTCAATATGAATTAGTGAGAATCAAAGAAGATTCCCCTCCTTTTTTTACTTACATATATTTAAGGTTTACAGATACATTATTTTCCTCTTATTGGGAGAAAAAAAAACCCCTTGAATATTCAATTTTCATATGTTCCAAAAGAAAATAATAGTCTTATTTATCAATTCCATTCATTAGAAAAATATTTGCTTAAGATGGCTTAAGGAGTATTTTGTCAATATTTTGTGCCATTTTGTTTGAGATATAGATATACTTTGAATGTTGAGAGCAAATTTAGTCTAGTGGTTAAGGCACCAGGCTCAAAACTAGTCGGTCATGACTTCTAGTCCTGCCTTATGCTTGAAAGTCAGCTGGGTAACTTTGGACCAGTAACTCTCAGCCCACAATATCAGGCTAGGGCAGACTTGGGCATTTTACACCTGCAGGTGTCAGCACGCCACATTTGGTCTGTGGGCTGACCCTGTCCAGCCCGCATCTGTGTCAGTGGAGGAGAGGTGTCAGTTGGGCGCAGGGCATCAGCAGGGGGGAGGCAGTATTGGCAGGGAGCTGGGTGGTGCGAAGGGTGTTGGTGATGGGGAGACAGGGCAGTGGCTGTCTGCATCAGTCCCAGTTTCTTGTATGTCTCTCATCTGGGCCAGGCAACAAGCCAGTTGACCATTTTGTTGCAACTAATGGAGAAACATTTGGTTGATCTGAAAAAAAGAAAAGAAAAATGCAAGGAAGATTTTTTTTTTCAAATATTAGTATGGTTATGCTGCCTTATGGCTCTTTTTGGATTCAATCACTACAACCATTAATACAACACTGAGGAAGCCCTAATAGCCAATGATGTAAACACAACGTGGAATTTCATTCCAAATTATGACGCTTTGTATAGAATTCTAGGTTTAATGACCTTTCGAGTCAGTGATGAGAATTACCCTCTGCAAGTGAAAAGAACACAACACATTCTGTTAAAAGAATGGGGAAAAATCTTTATTGATTTTTGTCTTTCAATTGTAGAAATCTATCATGTAGATTTAATGTGTTAAAAGAGTGATCTGGTTATATGTTAATATTGTATTCATTTTATTTTTCAAGTTTTAGTTCATTTTCATTACACATAGATTATTTTGTATGACTTTCATTTAAATTTCAGTAATTAAGTAAAAACAATTTAAAATAGGATGGGAAAGTATAATTTTCTATCCTATTTGAAACTCATTAGTAAGTTTTTTGTAGACTGATACTGTATTGTTGGTTGCAATTATAGCAAATTGCCATTGCAAGAGAAGGAGATTTGCTAACCAAGGAGCGTCTCTGCTGTGGACTTTCTATGTTTGAAGTCATCTTAACAAGGATTCGAATATTCCTGGATGATCCCATATGGCGTGGCCCCCTCCCTAGCAATGGGGTGATGCATGTAGATGAGTGTGTGGAATTTCATCGCCTTTGGAGTGCAATGCAGTTTGTATACTGTATTCCAGTAGGAACCCATGAATTTACTGTGGAGTATGTATCCAAATATTGGCAAAGGCATTGTTATTAATGCTTTATTTTTATTTCAGAAGTTAGATGTGACTGATATAACTAAAGAATTAAGAATTTACTGCATCACTAAACTCTTAATACCTTTGCAAATATCAGTAAACCGTATATTAATGCTGGTACAGCTTCATTACTCAAATGCACTTGGATGATCAGTCTTAAGACTTTAATAATTACTTACATTAGACCAACAGGTTAAAATACTATTTTAAATGTAGTTTGATAAATGCAGAAATGATAATCTAATGACACACAATTGATTATGATTACAATGATTCTTTGTTTTTCAGCATCTAAACGTAGGACATTTCAAATCAGTTTTTAGTTTTTGGGTGGTTCTGTTTCATATAATTATTTCTTTAGAAGTGTATGAAGTTAAAGATGGTATAATGAGGCAAAAATAGCATACAGTAGTATTAGGCAGGGATGCAGAAATGCATGCAGAAATGCATGCTAAAAACACGCAAGCTATGTTTTTCTGATCCCCAAAAAGCCAACAGGAAGCAGACAGAATTCAAAAAAGCCAACACAAAGTAGTTCAAATCCATTTGGCTCTTTCTTTGCATTTTTTAATGGTTAAAGAGACATATGCTTAAGGCATCCATTTCGCCCCTAAATCTAAAATCCTATCCTGAATGGATCCTGCCATTCTGAAAAATAGTATTTGACTGCATATTTACAGTATTAGCAATACCATATAATAATATATTGCAACATTCTGCAAAACATTCAGTCAACATTGTTAATTGTTGTAACAGACTTGGAATTGGGAATCCAGAATCCTGATTTTCCCTACTGAATATAATGTAGCGCTTTCTCTACACTTTTACTTCGTAGACAATGTTTTGGAGATGGGCTGCATTGGGCTGGCTGTATGATTATTGTGCTCTTGGGACAGCAGCGTCGATTTGATGTGCTCGATTTCTGTTATCACTTACTGAAAGTCCAGAAGCATGATGGCAAAGATGAAGTCATCAAGAATGTGGTAGGTTTGACCAAGGTTTATTTCTCACGTTGTGTTTCATTTTGCCTCCTTTTCCTTTTACTGATTATAATTTTCGTTTTGTAGCCTTTAAAAAAAATGGTTGAGAGAATTCGCAAGTTCCAGATCTTGAATGATGAAATTATTGCCACACTGGACAAGTATTTGAAATCTGGTGATGGAGAAAGCACACCGGTGGAACATGTCCGCTGTTTCCAACCTCCCATTCATCAGTCTTTGGCCAGCAACTAGAAAAGACCCGTGATCTTTTTGGAAACAATGGTCAGTTGCAGCACATTTTGAAACTAGATTTCTTGCCTAAGGGAGACTGCCCTGATCTTCATTGCTTTCCAGGTTCAACTAAAATGTTTGAATGGTTGTCTTCAAACTCAATGACTGTACACAAATTTCAGTTTTTAGACTACTTTTTAAATACTTTTGATAAAACACTTTGCAATGCAACTATTTTAGGCATAAATCTTTGCATTTCTCCAGTTTTTATAATTGTTTTAAAGGCTTAATATAAGGGATCTTTATTTACTTTTGCTAACAAAAGTGAATTTTATTATAGGAGTATGCTTGAAATGTTTTTGTGTAAGGAAAGTATTAAACTGCTCAGCTTACCTTTTAAAGACACTCCGTTTATTTTTAATCAATAGAACGTTCTCTTTAGAAAACTATTTCACCCCATAATGTAATCAACTTTGGAAATAAAAGATTTTAATGAGATTTTAAAAGTATGATTGTAAGATAGAAATAATTAATGCTTCATGTTTATTCAGATTTAGGGAATTGGTTAATATCCTTAGAATAAAGAACTTTTTTTTAAGCTTCTCATACAATTGGTAAATCTGAATCCTGTTTTTATATCTAATTGGAAAGAAAGTTGAAGGTGGAATTATTGTGGAATAGTATGTAGGGAACACAGCTTACTTATACTTACCAGCTGTTTCAAGGGTTATTTAGTTTTAGAAAAATTATCTTCAGACTCTTAACTGTTCAAGAATTATACTTTGATGAGTCATGGTTCAATTATTAACAGTATTCTAACGGTTCTCTCTATTTTCTCAAACTTCTGAATTAAATATTATTGTAATTTTAAAGTATTGTTTGGCTTTTCTGGTCTAAAAATTACTGTTTCAATTATGTATCAAGTCAAGACGTTTGCAAGAGAGATGATCTCTGTATCCAATTTTCTAGGTAGCCTAATTGCATTATAACGTAGGCAATAATATTACAATTTCTAATACAATGCAAACAATTCTAAGATTATAGATTATCATGCCTAAGAGCAGAGATGATCAATTCATAGCCATAAGAGTTTCTTTCTAATTTGAAGTAGGAAACACATAGACTAAATTTACAAAATATTTAGCTTGGTTAACACAATGTGATAGATTTTGAACTATTCAATCCCACTGTAATGTTATGGAACTCTGCCATAAATTTCTTTTCTAAATGTTAAAATAGGCTAACTTGGGATAACCTCCAGAAATAAAGAAAAATGGGAAGTCATTATCCTATTCATTTTCACTATATACCTCGGCTCACTGTAGCACTTCTCTCAATGTCCAAGCTCCGGACCTAAACCACCACTGGCTTTAGATTCCAAAGGGTTTAATAAGCTGGATTCTCGCACGTAGTGAGTTCCAAAACAAGAAACCAAAAGGAATAAAGACATACAGGAATAAAGTCAACACTGGGAGCCTCCACCTCACAGTGCATTTTGAATGCTGGAGCCACGGTCTCTCATCGCCACAGCAGCCAACACTCTTGACAGGCCTGATCAGCTGGTTGTTGCCTGGCTGCAGGCAACTCCAAACAGTTGATCGTTGAGCCGGCTTGATCGTCAGGAACAGCTGATCATTGTCTTGTCCTCACCGCCTGCAGCCTTTGGTCAGGAACAGTCCCACCACCCGTGCAAGGGTCCCTCCCCACAGGTATAGTGAACCCCGGGCCAGGGTTTGACAGGTGGCTCCTCTCTACCAGGGCCGCACCTGTAACATCATAAGCACAAGCATCATGTTAGCAGGCCCTCAAGCCTGACCTCTCCTATCTCTCCCTGGTTTGCTGAGATGGTCCCTGTGGAATTTATCAGTTGGGTAGCTCTAATATTCCTACTTGCCACCCAGAAGGCTTCCATTATTGGGTATCCATTCCAGTGTACCAGGTATTGCAGTCTTCCCCTATGTATTTGGGAATCCAACACCTGGTCGATCTCATAATGGGTCTCCTTCCCCTCATTATAGGACTGGGTACCAGCGATGGCATGGGCCGGTTGTTGGCTACTTCTATGGGCTTCAGCAGACTGTTATGGAAGACCGGATATACTTTCCCAAACAGCCTAGGAAGTTTCAGCTCCATGGTAACTGGGTTGATTATCCTCATAATGGGGAAGGGGCCCAGGAATTTTGGTCCCAGTTTCCAGCACGGAACCTTCAACCTCAAGTACTTGGTCAAGAGGTACACCTTCTCCCCATTTGGAAAGGCTTTTGTGGAGCTCGTTCCTCATCAGTCTGGACCTTCTGGGTTCCAGCCGCTTTCATCCACTCATTTTGGCTAGTGGGGGAAGGAGCTATCTGAGGGTATTCAGGAATGGGGACGAATTCCACTCCATTAACTTTCCTGAAGGGGGTAAAGCCTGTGCTCCTGTACACAGCATTGTTCTATACCATCTCCGCAAATGGCAGTTCTGCCCAGTCTTTCCACCATTGCATTAGTTCTCTCCACCGCCCTATTAGAACTCGAGTGGAAAACCAAGCTTAGACCTTGGGAGGATCCAATCGGTTGAACTCCCTCCAGAATTTGGCCATAAACTGCTCCCCCGATCTGAGGTTCTCCATGTGATCCCGTGGAGGCAGTAGATGTGTGTGAGGAAAAGCCTAGCCAATTTCTGTGCTGATGGCAAATGGAATATGGCACAAAATGGGCTTGTTTGGAAAATAATGATTGTCCATTCCATATGACAGTATGGCCATTGCTCTCTAGGAGCTCTATGATGAAGTCCATGGCTATTTTCTCCTATGGCCAGATTGGGTCAGCCATGGACTGCAAGAGTTCAGGGGATTTCTCTGATAGGGGTTTCATTGTTTCACAGACTGAACAGGTTTTGACATAGGTCTCTATATCGTTATTCAGTTGTGGCCACTAGAATTGTCTCTTAGCTAGATGTAGGATTTTGAGGAACCCAAAGTGTCCAGACTGTTTGACATTATGGCATTGCCGTAGCACCTGTGACCTCAGGGTATGTGGCACATATAATGTACTGCCCTTCCACACTAACCCTTCTTGAGTAAGCAGTTGGTAGTGCTCTAGGAACTAGGGTTTGGTCAGTAACTCTGCCTATAGGTTACGGGTCAGCCGGTCTGCATTCACTGCAGGCCGCCAGGCCGATATTTGAACGGCTTGTTGAGTGGGGGGAATAATGGCATGTACCACCTCCTCCCAGCGGCTGTTGTATTGTGGCACTTGGGATAAGCCGTCTGCCAAGAGGTTTTTGCTCTTCTCAAGGGTCAAAGCTCCGGACCAAAACTACCATAAGGACTCCACTCACTTTGAGTTCTAAAGGGTTTAATAAGCTGGATTCTTGGCACACAATGAGTTCCAAAGCAGGAAACCAAAAGGAATAAAGGCATAGAGGAATAAAGTCAGCGCTGGGAGCTTCCGCTTTTTGAATGCTGGAGTCACACGCTCCCATTGCTACAGCAGCCGACCACCCACCAACCATACAGGGGTCCCTCCCCAGTTATGGTGAACCCTGGGCCAGTTCCAGTTAAAAGCTTGCCTAACCCTGCTTTAAAAGACTATATGGATAGTCCTGGTTTAATGTTTGACAGCCTTTCCTAGTTATGGTGCTGAACAAGGAGTACCTACTATAAGGTCTCATGATTGTGGCCTTTACAGCATCCTGCAGTCACATGATCACAGTTTGCAGCCTTCACTGTTTACTTCTAACAAGTAAAGTCAGTGGAGGAGCCATCAGGCCTATCCTGTGACTATGGGACATTACAACTGGGTGGGACTTGCATAATGACGGCAAGTGGAATTGCCACAACTAACATCACATCTGATTACTTCGTTACTTACCAAAAGAGTTCTTGATTGGTATATGATAAGGTATATTGCAGAACACCTAAAAACTGCTACAATAATCCACACTACTTCCCACAACAGATGCCTTCAGCCATTAACTGAAACATCTAATTTCATTGCATTTTTGTTCTTGCAAACATTTTGAGACTTTTTTTCTAACTCTGAATGCAATCAATTGATGGAGGTAGATTAAACAATTGGCATTTGATGCTCTTTTCCAATTGCATTTTATCGGGATATTTAATTTATTCTCTTTTAAGCTTTTTCCAGCTCAGTCTCAGTTAGTTTTCACCTTCCCTATTTTGAAGGTCAGCTTCTCAACTTTTTTCTTCCATATAGAGAAGCTGAACCATAATCTATAGGCATTCCTCCATTTTACAAGCACATCTAAGCCTGGCTTTTGGCTGTTGATTTGTCTCTGCTTTAGATGGAGTAGAAAGGTACATTGATTTTTTATTGCATTTGGTGTTCCAGAAGAACAGAGAGTCAAACCATGCAGGTAATAGTTGTTACAGTAGAAAGGCTGGAAAGGGGGATGGGGGGGAAAGAGGCAAGTTTATTTTATTCTTTCACCCCACTTTCAATAACGGAATGAATAAATTTGCTAATTGTTATGCATTATCCAGCAGTAATCTCAACATGAAGTACTTTAAATACTTGAAACCGCTAAGTATTTGTGTTTCGGGTAAGTGCTAATATATACAAACATGGTTTACACCTAGATACTTTCTTAAAATAACATTTTTCTATGTAACAGCCTTTGTGAGCTGATATCACTTAAGCCTTGTTCCTCGGGAATGTCTGGTTCATCAACTAAAAACACATTGGTTGCAACTGCAAATCTCATAGAATCTAATACATTTGAGTGGAGCTGATCATAAATTGCCAAATATACTTTATAGATGAGTAGCAGTGATTTATAATAAGAACAAGTCACTGCATAATTCACCAAATTACCATAAAAGATTTGTAGATGTGCAAGACCAAACCCTTAACCTAGAGCCGGAAATGTGCATTGTACAAGGGGACATATGCACATATGTACAAGGGGAACCTTTACCTTCACTTTTACCTAAGACCAATAGATCATTTCCTCATCAGAAATAAAGCATTTTATTTGTTAAAATTGTCATTAGTGCAAGAAGTCTTAAACCAAAACAGAATATTTACATGTTCATACTAAGTTAAGCAAATAACAGAGTGAGGTTCTTTAGTATTTTTAAATTAAGAGTAAGGCAAATAAAAATCCACCACTGTTCTTTGACCAAGCTAGTCAAACCTAAAAAAATGATTGTCTACAGTACTATTTAAATATATCCAATTGAAAAATGCTGTAAATCTGGCTTTTCACAATGAAACAAAAGTTACAGAATTGTTTTCTTTAGGAGATTGACAGATTTCCATTTCTCCTGGAAGATATTCCATCAGGGGAATGTAGGTCACTTATGCGAGTTGCACTTTCTTCATCGTGATTAAATAGTTCATATGTGCTTGGCACACAGCCATTTATTCCCTTGTTATCTTTATGCAATGTCATAGGCAAATTTGATAGGGAAAAACTGACATCCTTAAAGGCATGCAATAAAAATATTCCCACGATTATAGTGATAAAGCCACTTAATGTGCCAATAATGTCATCAGCTGCCATGTGTTGCCATTCCTTGAAGAGGATCGCAGAACAGGTTAAAACAGATGTTGTGAAGAACACATAATAGATTGGTGTCACTATAGAAGTGTTGAATATGTCCAGGGCCCGATTTAAATAGTTAATCTGTGTGCTTACACAAGCAATAAGACTAAGCAGCAGAATCCACGCCAATGGATGTTTCAGCACAGCTTTTCCTGCAAAAAGTTCCTTTATAGCGATACCCAAACCTTTTACACAGGATACAGATAAAGCTCCAATGACTGAGCAAATTGTTATGTACACGAGAATGTTGGTCTGCCCATGTCGGGGTCCCACTATAAAGATCATGATCAAGGATACAATGACAATGAGTGTTGCAAAGACCACAAAACCTGAAATATTAAAAAAAAAAAAAAAAAACATGGCATGCTGCAATTGCACATACTAAGTAGTAACACATTTTGAAAACATACAAACACCTGGGGTCTGTCAAAGGTTTTATAATTAGCTAAAGAAGGAAAGGAACGCAATATGACCAAAAGTTATACTTTGTAGAGTGGTGATATTTTCTTTTGTTGAGGGGAGAGGAGTGGAGGAAGTTAAGGGCAGTAGATGTGTACAGGTTTAATATGTATATTTTCAGTATAGGGGAGTCACATCTTCAAATGTATGCATTTTGCCGAAGTTGATGAAATAATGGGGGTTGGGGGAGAGTTACGTATAAATTTCAGGTAACCCAACCCGGAGTTAAAGAGAGGAATGCATAGAAAAATATCCTTACCCTACCTGACTTTTACTAATGATGCAATTTTAATATTTACATCATTCACAATATATATATATATATATATATATATATTATTTCATGAAGAGTAGCTTAAGAATCTTCTTAATTCTAGCTGTCAACTAAACCTATATTGACTCCCAGTAAAAAATGGAGGAATGTTTCTTTGCTGACATTGTTCTTAAAGATCAAAGCCATTTTCATAGCTTAGAGGCTCCAGAAAAAAAGGAAATCTTACAGTAAACACTGTCATAGTTACTGTCTAATTTATTTATTGCTACAACTTTAAATTTTGCAGAGTTAAACCATTTAAAGTCTAAGTGTTCAGAGAACACAGGCAAGGGTTAAAATGTGTTATGGAGTTGAAGATATACTCCAACTTCAGTCTCAACATTCGCAAATGCCTCTTCAGATTCTTGTGTATTAAGTGAAGTGTATACAAGAGCACTGTAAGCATATTCAACTAAAAGCATTTAAAGGCCTCATTGGTAATCCTGTCTTACTAGAATCTCCAGCTGTGGGGCAGCTAGATACAGGCAACTAAATACAAAATAAACCTCATACAGAAGAAATCTAGTGGAATGTGAAGGGACACTCACAGCAGGACTAGACCCTGGCCCACCATTTATATTCCACAATTGAGTAGAGAAGTATCTCCTTGAAGTTTTTGTAATCAATCTTTCTCTCACCTGGATCACCTAACTTGTGGGAGATTTCACTCAATGTTTCAACTTCCTCTTCTTGAGGTGCATGAATGACCATCACAGTGGAACCAAGTATGCTTAACAAACATCCAATTTTTCCATGTAAATTAAGTTTTTCGTTTAAGAAGTATGATGAAAGAATGGCACTAAAACACACAAATATAAATTAGACATCAAACACTGTCCTTAAATCATAATCTAACAATTATGTGTTTGCATTGTTACAGAGTAGAATTTCTGTATATTTTTAAATTGTTGAAAGCTATTTGATGGCAGAATGCATGAATTCCAAATAAATTGTTATGAAGTAGCCTTATTTAAAATAAATAGAAATGCTTATTCTTTGGACAGAGAGGAAGAGGCTGTCTTACACTTTAAAATCCAATTTCAGAAAGTCTCTAAATCCTCCAGAGATGTTGATGGCACTCACAGAGTTTAAGAGAAAGTGAGCAAGGACTTTCTGGTTGTGACACTTTAAAGATAAATTCATTCTTTTAGATATTTTTTAAATAAAAACAATTATGATTACCCCAAGGAGAAAATTCTAAAAAGGACAGGCTATTCCATGTGGAACAATCCTCCAAGTGACTCTCTTTTTCTGAGTGAAAAATAACACTGGCAAAATTCTCTGTTTTCCTTTTCTCACTAGATGCTAGCCTCAGTTCCCTCAGCTTCAGCAGCGCTAAGGCTAGCACTAGCAAGGAGAAGAAATCCTCCTGATGGGAAGCAAAGACTTGTGCTAGTGAGAAGAAATGATCCCACACTGGGGAAACTAAGGCTAGCATCTACTGAGAAAACAAAACCCCAGGGTGAGTCGCAGTCTGTGGGAACTCGGTGGGACAGCATGGGGCACGCATATTAAAAAGGCGGGGCACGCATATTGCAGCCTTTCTGTGGTTGGTTGCAAGGAAAAACATCCGCAGGAGTATCACAGCAGACATAACTTGAGGTCTGGGTCATAAGTATCTTTTGGGGGTGTCTATTGTAACTTTGAAGGGTTGCTATATGAGTCAAGGACTACCTGTATCTAATTTCAATTCAAAATATTAAATCTACAAGCAAGTAAACAAATTCTCATGCACAGAACATCAAACTGAATTGCTGATATATTTTGTTTATTCTATACCAAGATTTATGTCTAAAATCATCTACATTGTAGCTTTTTTACAAACAATGG
>NC_141997.1:17549522-17572523 GCF_049901715.1 Pseudonaja textilis
AATATATATAAAGGAAGAGTGAACGGGTTGAAAAGGATTGAGAAATTTAAGTTAGTTGAACTGATAAAATCCTCAAAAAGAGGAGAGAGAAATTTAAAGAGCAAATTTAATGTATGATACAACGTGAACATGTTCAACACAACATTTTCTGGAAGAGTTGAAAGGTACAGACAAATATAATGGATGGTGTTGGCATAAAGTTCATATAGCTCTGGTTTTTTCTCTCATGCTTTTAAATTTATTTGATTCACAATTCTGTTTCTTATCCTGAAAGGAAGTTTGCATGAATTTCTAGTCTTTATAAAGTTTATGAAATTCTGCAAAAATTTAGCCCCATTCCACCCACTAGTAAATTATGTTTCAATGAATTCTTACAGCAAACAAATTTATAAACTTATAAAATTGTTTACAAGTGAACACAGGCTCTAAATAGTAGAGTTAAACATAGCACTTTTATGCATATTTCAATATAAGAGTGAACATTGATTTGAATAATCAATATATTCAAATTGGCAGAAAAATGTTTATATCCATGTATAGGTTATGCTAGTTCCTGGTCACTTCAGAATCCAATGAAATATACAATTTGACTATGGAAGCCTAAGTGTTTATATAGAACTGTATCAGGTGTTACATACATAAACTCTGGAACATGCTACTCAAGAGAATTAAAGAATCTTTGGTAAATCATTATACGTTATAATGAAATGCTTTAAGATTGTACTTGGTTGTAGTATGCTTCCCACACAGCTCACTTAAAACATGTTAATAAACATGAGTTAAAATTCCTTTAAGTTTTAATTCTATCATCAACCCATCTACAAATTATGATAATCTTTTGCTTATTTGTACTCTATAACTATCATTAAGTGTTGTACCTTGACTCTTGACAAATGTATTTTTTTCTTTTTATGTACACTGAAAGCATATGCACCAAAGACAAATTCCTTGTGTGTCCAATCACACTTGGCCAATAAAGAATTCAATTCAATTCAGTTCAATTCTGACTGCAGGGAATGTGCCTTTTTAATTTTTTAGTTCTTTCTGCCTGAATTTGTGTAGTATTATGTATAAGCCAGACTCACATTTCTTAGAACAAGACAAGCATGGTTTGCTATGGATGAATGTGATCAATGTGGCCAGTGTATATGAATCAAGTAATATCCTAGTAAGAGTATGTTGAGGTTTAAGGAAGACCAAAGTTCAAGAGATACCAGCACATTTATTGCCCAGTATGGCATACCATACCTAAAATTGCAATAATTTAATCACTGCATCTTAAAAAAAATATAGTAAAATATTAACAAAAAAAGATGCATTTAAAAAATCAGGAAATGGAAGTAAGGCCCAATGCTAATATCATCGTTATTGATGACTATTCTAGAGAGAAGCTTAAAAGGGAGAAAAAAATATTATTTGTTAAAATAAGTAGCAAAAATAAGTATTTCTATATGTATCATTTAAAAAGTTAGAAGCTACATGGAATGCCAATATATACATTACAACTTTCTGGAATCTAGCTTAAAAGGCTGTCTCAACTTAAAAGGCATCAAACTCAAAACCAAGATTATGTATGTTATCCTTGTCAAAAAGTTTTCTCTATCGATAATTCCTTACTGAACAGTAATAGCAGCACAAAGAAATTTGGATGGTAGAGGGCATATACCCACAGTTTGCTTCACCATAGTTTATTGTATAAGCTATGATGACTAGTTCATGCAAATGAACCCAAAGCCAAAGATTTAGTGCGATGTGTTATGGTGTCAGTTGATTCTCAATTAATTGCTGGCGGCTGGTAGATGTCATCTAGTAGTTTAATCGTTTTAGATCAAGATTATGTAATACTGGTAGCTTGTACATAATAGCTTGGTTTTTCTAAAACATTTTAACTTGTCGGAACAAGATTCTACTCTTTAATGTTATATACATATAAATCAAATACTTCTAAATTGTAACACTGCTTAAAATTACATGTTTGCCCTGAAGCTTTATTTGAAGGATAGTAACATCCTTTTTAGCATTCTAAACAAATATTAGTTATCCCAGCCAAGATGTCCTAGTAAATGTCTCAATCAATAAAGAACAGCTGAAAGGTTTTCAAAGTGTATACAATTTTACATGTGCATTAATACAGTATGCTAGGATAGCTATTTCTTCACAGAGAGAAAAAATGGCATAAATAATAAGCTATAATTTGTGACAATTTAATAATAATAATAATAATAATAATAATAATAATAATAATAATAATAATAATGATTCTAGAAAAGTCAAACCATGTACCTAAATATGTTAAAGAAAACTGAAAAGCTAAAAAAAATGTGACTGTCAAGCATACAGTATTTTGTTTAAAAAGTAACATTGGGAAAAGTTTTAATCCTGATTATGAATATGAATACTGATTAACTGCAAGAGCTAAAACCTGTACCAACTTGTTAGAGCAAAATGCTATAAGCATTCAGAATTTTCTTTGATATGCATGATACCTAGTGAATGGATCGCAGCTCAAGCAAAACTCTCTTCAATTGGAGAGACTCAAACATTTTTATCTCCTATGTATTAACGTGTTTCTTCTAACCTCTCTCTGTACATGCTACACATTTCAGGAAGATTTTTTATCCATCCATTCACATTTAGAAATAATGACTGCCTTATAAGCTACCTAAAACCACTTGGGAGAAGTGGATATTTCTTAAATAAATGAATAAATAAGCAAGCCAAACCAGTGTTTGCACATTAAAAGTTGATTAAAGGTTACTTCAGAAGTTATTTTTTAAATGCCATTTTGTTGAAGTTATAGCATGCATTTCCTCTACCCCATGTATGTACAGCGTGAAAAGGATCTGTCCACTTCAAACATGACTCGATGTCTAAATCATTCCGATGGGGGGGAAGAAGCCAATCTGTTTATGGACTCCTACCTTGGTATTTAGTGGGCTCTTTGCACCATCAGACAATATATGTGTGTTTTCTTTTAAAAGATAACTAGACTTCAACATGATTTATTTCCAAAGAAATTTCTTTGAGTCCAATACGTAGCCTCACAGGTATTCTCAGAAAATAAAAAAGAGTCTGTGACTATAAGCCAATGCTTTGTTCTAAAGTATGTTGACCCAACCATAAAAACCATAAACGTCAGCTTGACTAGTAGGAACAACACAGTGTGGTAAATGGAAAGAGTTCCCTATTGGCCTTTGTTAAATTGTTGTTTTATGACCGGCTACATTCTGATCCACATTTTTCTTCCCATGGTGTCCATTATAGGAATGAGAAGCCCCATTCAGGCTGCACCTGTAATGCATTCTCAAATATTTAATGTTCTAAGTGTTCAACTAGCTATTAGTATGGGTTTTAATCATTTTAAAATACATACCATACATACGTGGAGTCAAATAGTCTTCATCCCTAATGTACAAAAGGTATGTCTGGTTAAGCTATCTTATTTTGGAAAGTCATCTCCAATTTGCAATTTTCAGAATTTAAAAGGAATCATAAGATTTCTACACTGATTGCTTATATTGATTGAGAAAAACAGCCATTTTGTACAACCTTGTGGTTGCACTGCAAATAACGTTATTGTCAGAAACTACTTGTAAAGATAAAGTATGCTTGAAGGTGCAGATTGACACTAACAGTTGGCGTCTGTTCCTAATTTTGATTATGTCGAAACAATAAAATGTTTCACGACATAATGACACAAGTGTCATACAGTATTTGTACTTGCATCATGACATCACAAAGTATATAAGGACAGAGTTTGTACTGGGCACATGATTTGTTTCTTGTTCCCTTCACAAATATTTTTGAGTCAAGTGCCTCCTTAGTTCAGAAGTTTCAAATGCAGTGATTTTAAAAAGTAATGCAAGCTTACAAGTTCAACAAAATGACATACAGAATAATAAATAAAACCTGGTCTGGCAAAGTATACATGTACCTATTTATACAGTATTTCTTTGACACTGACACAAAACTGCTTTTTCTATGACAGACTTCACTATTGTTAATTCAAGTCATAATAAGAACCTGCAAACACACTCATATCTATTGAATCAAAGACGACCCTTAGTTTCTGAATCAGAAAATGTTCTTTTACTGAGGTTTTTATACTTGGTACAACTTTAAAACATGTGGACTTTAACTTCCAGAATTCTGGGAGTTGAAGTTCACACTTTTTAAGGTTGCCAAGGTTGAAAAACACTGGTATTGTGGAAACAGAAGTCCCATTGTTTTTCTCTGTTCTTTCTAGTGAGTGACAACAATTTCCAGGCCCTGCAGAAGAATCACTTATTTTTCCCTTAACCGAACAACATTTTTCTTTCCTTTTAAAAATTCCTTTATAATGCCTCTAAACGTGCCAGTTCAAAAGCTGACAAAAGATGCTATACATAGTTTACTGGAATTTGTTAGGGAAAACTTTCTAGGGAACATAACTGAATATGAACTAATATAATAGAATACTTCTGTTCTAAACAAACGCCAGTTGGAAGTGCATAGAAGTTACCCCATAATTCAAATATTGTATTAGTGTCTCTGCTTTGTTAAGATTGATAAGCATGAGGACACCCAAATATTAGAGAACATGAACTGTCCCATGAAAGTGATCTTATCAGAATAGAAAAGGCACTGAAGTAGTTTCCAGCTGTTTACAAATGATCTACCAAAAAAGGTAGAAAGTAGTTATTATCTAACGCATTCCTCATATTGTTTTATATGAAATAAAAGCTCTTGAATTAATATCATGTGTTAACATACATTAAGTGATTCATGTGAACAAGAGGCATAGCTGTCAACTAAGTGCTGCATTTACTTAGATTTGTGAGCAACTTTGTGAGCTGGTATGAGAGAGAACGTATGTTAAGATATAAACACACTGCCCTAGTTTTGGACATAATTATGAATTCTATGTCATCGGTCCAAATTACAAAGGTAGAGAAAGAACAAACCATATCAACACACAGTCTGTAGCAACCATTGTGGAATCTTCAAATACACCTGGAAGAATACTGAAAGCTGAATCATAACTGTGAAGGTAAATAGAAAGAAAGCCCAATCTAGTATCTGAAGTGTATTTACATTTTTTAAAAGGGCTATTGATCACTCATGGCATCTGCTCAGTTGTATACACAAATGTTGACAGTTGATTCACACAACCAGAAGATTCTGGGTAACCATTTGAAAAGATTCCTGGTTCTTCATAGACCAAAATAATTCAATCCTACACTACATAGATAATCTTTAAGGATAAAGAAATACATCAGCTTCTGTGGTGATGCAATTCTTATCCTATTTGCTATGAGGTTTATAAAATCATTTGATACCATAAGATACAAAGCATGACAATAGTCCTAAGAAACTGAATTAAGAACACTAATTCATTTCACATATTCCAGCAAGGAATGAAAGGCGATGTTATTTTCAAAGTTTAGAAATTAAAGGCTATCATTTCTGGGGCCTAAAAATTGAAGACACTATCATTCTCTGGATTACCCAATTCATTTGAACGTTAAGAATTTAATCGGTCTTCATATTAGGCTTATTCAAATCACCAATATTGAAATTGAATTCTTTGAAGACTTGTATAAGAACGATTCCAATAGATACAGTGGTGAACCCACAAGCCATCCCCAAGAAGTCAACAACACCAACATTACTCCATTCTCTGAACAAAATGGCTGACGCCAGCAAGACAAGAGTGGTGAATACTACATAATAGATGGCACCAAACACTGAGGAATCAAAACATTCTAGTGCCTTATTGATGTACCTAAACTGAATTATTATACTACACCCCAATACTGCTAACAGAACCAAACAAAGATATAATGCTCTTTGACTTGATGGATTATTGTGAAAGATATCTTGAGCAGCCAGTCCAATTCCTTTTGTACTAGGCACAGTGAAACTTCCTAACAATGAGCAAATACTGATGTAAACCATAATGTTAGTGGGTCCATGGGCTGGTGCAATCCAAAAGATAAGCAGAAGCAGCATGAGAAGCACAACACAGAGGTAACCCACGAATACTGAAAAACAAAAAGAATATAATAGCACAATTAAGTTCAACTAAATGATATTTCTTGAAAACAATTCTATTTATATGATGCATATCCAAAATGCTAGAAATCACAATGATCCATACTGCACATTGTTTATATAGTGACATTAACTCACACTGGCTTTATCTAGATCACGGGTCACTAACCTTTTGGACCTCAGGGACCACCAAACTCATAATTTCAAATCCCGCGGACCACTAATATGAATTTTGACTGACTGTGGCTCTGGAATATGGAACCTGCCCATGGTGGGGTGGGAAATCTCCGCTGTAGGGGCTGGCACTTTTAATGTGCAAATTTGCAGGTGGTGCAATATGTAAAAAGCAGCGCTGCCCTCACCAGCCAGGACGCAGTAATGGTGCTATTGCATCAAGAGGGGGCTGGAGGCACAGGTGGGCTGAAGCTGCGATGATGATGGTGGAAGGTACAGGAGTGCTGCACTACTTACATTTGTGTGGCACTCCTGCACCTTCCAGCTCACCTCTCCTGATCTGGGCTTTTCCTTGATGGCTGCGAGCTGTAGGGATGGCCTGGGGCAGGAAAAGTACCGGCTGCCGGTGGTGGGAGGGGGTGGAATGGGCTCACCATCCTGTTCAGAGGTCCGGAATGGGTTGTTGTCAGATTTCTCGTCCCCCTCGGCGCTCTGCTCCGCTGCCTCCCCCCCATGGTCCCAGCCATTGCTGCCCGGGGAAGGCACAGGAGAAACATAGCTTTCACTGGGGTGAAAGAGCGGAGATCGAGGAAGGTACAGGCAACAGAAGACGCAAGCTGCCACCTTTGAAAAGCGCCGCTTTCTGTTGCCTGTGCCTTCGCTGATCTCCGTTCTTTTGCTCCAGCGAGAGCTATGTTTCTGCTTGCTTTCTTTTCCTGTGCCTTCCCCGGGCAGCGATGGCTGGGGCCATGGGGGGCGGGGGGGGGGCAACAGAGACTGAGCCTGGAAGAGCGCGGAGAGTTGCGGGCGAGTGCCGGAGGGTCAGAAGACGCACTCAGATGTCTCTCGGGGAGTCCTCTTGTGTGTGTGTCAAGCCCAGAAAAGCTCAAGCTCTTGCCTGCACAAAAAGCAACCAGGCAAACTATGAGACTTCCAAGGTGCTCAGCTCAACCCAATCTGGAGTTCCCGGCAATCCCACAACAAGCTGGCAGTGAAAGTCGGATGCCCAGACCAAAACAGCAAAAGGAAGACAGGCTCCTAATAAACCCCCTTTACCCCCACCTTCACCTCCACCCAAGAGGACTCCCTGAGGCTAAGCTTCAGGTTTCTCCCAAGCACTTCCAAGCAGAGAAGGGTCCCTCCCTATGTGGAGGCCGAAGGGGGGCGGGTGTTGAGCCCAGAAAAGCTCGATATCTTGCCTGCACAAACAGGTTTCTGCATGTTCTGGCCATCTCCATCAATGCTTCAGCCCACCTGGGTCGCCAGCCCTCTCTTGCTGCAACAGCACCATTACCTCGTACTGGACAGCAAGGGCTGCACTGCTTCTTGCAGGTTTGCGTTTGGCTGAAGGGTGGGGGCCAGCGAGTGGGTGGGCCATGTGGGCGATGCAACCTTATGTTCCCGCGCAACCTGGATTAATTGCTTTGGGGAGTGCTTTGGGGGGCACAATTTTGGGGTGGACCACCAAAATTTTCTCACAGACTACCAGTGGGCCATGGCCCACCAATTGGCGACCACTGATCTAGACAACTTTCCAAATCGTATTTTGTAATAAACTTCATCATCAACCACCTAGTAGGGATGTATTACTATTATCCTTCTCATCTTTCCTACTACCTATTTCCTTAGATTTTTATGCCATAAATTTGCTGTTTGTATCTCATGATTTATGTTGATTACTTTTATTTAGTATCTTATTATGATTTATGTTGATTATTTAGTATCCTATAACTATCACTGAATGTTATATGTTATGATTTATGATTATTGTATTTTATGATTATGATCATGTTCTATCACTTGTTGCTTGTATGTACACTGAGAGCTTATGCACCGGAGACAAATTCTTTGTGGGTCTGATCATACTTGGACAATAAAGAATTCTATCTATCTTAACGGTTTTTAGAGTGAAATGCCCTTTATCTTTTAGCTGACATGTCAATGTAATGAACTATACACTAACACGTTTGGAAAGGATTGAGTTTGGAAAGACTACATTTGGAAGTACTGTGAGGTTTCCTGTAAATGGTCATTCCTTTTCTTATTAAGTTCTTATTTTCCCTCTGACTCAAACCCTGGTGTTTATCCTAAATTGTGCTCTGGTTTTGATAGTCTGTTATTTAATTTATTATGGCAAATTATGCTTTTGATTCAGAAAATTGTTCTTTTGAAATGCATATCTCTGTTTATATGGAAACTAAATACTGCAGAGCATATTTAAATTATCTTCCATGTTATTTATCATGGGCCAGACAGTCATCTCACTCTTCCTTTATCTAGAAATTGTCTGAAATCATACGACCATAACTTTATTTTTTAATTTCTTCAGAGAGACAAAACTATAGTCCATAGTTTGCATTATCATTTTATGATAATCACAAACAGCTTATTAATCATACCTACTCTTGGAAGCAGTCAGTGGTTTGCTCATCACTGAATCAACTATGTTGTATTTAGATGTTCCCCAATTTGGAGGTACAATTTCCAGATTTTACAGCTATCATGGTCTTTAGCTAAGAATCTGGGATGCTATAATCCCAAACACAATTGGAAGAGACCAGTGGATTGATTCCTTTTATGTATAAAGTACACTGAAATAATTACAAGAAAATACATTCTCCTTTATTCTATGAGTTCTAACAATAAGTTTACATCCAAAACCATTATTTATTATTTTAATTTCCAGCCTTCCTCGGTTGAATTTATAAATTTATAGAACTTATTTGTAACCCTAAGTAATAAAACTGCTTAAATTCCATTGACTGAAATTATACAGAAGTACAATTAATTCAATCTTTATTATTTAATGGATTACATAAAAATCTCTACCAGATAGGAAAACAAGCTTATTTTAAAGCTTAAGTAATTTTTTTCTTTAATTTTTTTTATGTTATTCTTGCCTTATACTGTACCTATTGGAAAACTTGCAAATCTAACTTATTTGGTAGTAAAAAAAAAAGGTAGTTATGCTTAGGACTGTGGAGCAAACGAGTTTCATAATTAAATATCAAAGAGGAGGGAAAATGATGCATTCCTTTGACAACAAAAAGTTGTTCAGCAATTTTTACAAAGTACAAAGTAAGCCAATGTTATATGTTGGAGCAACTTACACTTTTTTTTTCATTTTTGTCTTGTGACTCAGATTTACTTGTCAACATGGTTAACCCAAAGAATTAAGTACCTGGATTTGTAAGCTTTTCCTCAAGCTCAGCCTGAGTGGTGACACTTTCAGACTTTGGAGAATGAATGATGAGAACCACAGAACCTGCGCAACTCAGGAGGCAGCCCAATTTGCCCAAAATGTTCAGTTTTTCTTTCAGTAGATAGGAAGCTAAAATGGACCTTAGAAAGAGAGGGTCAGAGAGAAAAATTGTATCTGAGTTCTCTGTTGTAAGGCAGACTCTCCACAAAGGGGAGTTCCAAAAATCAACGTGGCAACTATGTGATGGAAATCCTAACCTTTTTTTTTTTCATGATGCACATAAAGATAGATCATTTAGTTATGGCCATTTTCTTCACAGTTTGATTGCTCTTGTGGATGTCCCTGCTGAAGGTTAAGAAATTATTCAACAGTTTTTCTTTCAGGAGAGTTTTCTTTATTGGTTTAAACTAGCGTTTCTCAGCTTTAGCAATTTTAAGGTGTGAACTTCTCTCCAAATTCCCCAGCTAGCAATGTGGATATATTTCAACACTTAAGTTTGGTCTGGCAAGTGGGAATGCGAGATAGGAAAGGAGTGCTTCCCCATGCATTTTGTATCAATGAAAAATACCGACTGGATTTCTCCTGCAAATTACATGTGGCATTTTTTAAAGTACCAGAACATTTTTGCAGCTGCTGATACAGGATATGTTTTCTTAACAGATCCAACATGACTGTGCAGCACCAGAGATGTAAAACCTTTTTAAAAAAACCATCTACCTTCAATTTTTCACCTTGAGAGTCACTTCATGATTCTTTGGATAGAGAGAGGACAGTGCCATTTGTAGCGAAAATGTCCAAAAGGAATATAATATCTGGACATTAATTTAAATATTTATTTGAAAAAGGATAGCTATCTGAGGCACAGTCCTAGAAGTTTCACTCTGTCTTCTTTCTGTAACTTGCTGGGGATCGAATCATTTTTTAGCCCTGGATACAATTCAAGTAACACCAAGAGAGTCAGTTAACTAATTGAAAAATTCAGAGGATGGAATTCATTTAGCCAGGATCTCTGAGAATCAAATGACATTTTATTTGAGTGGTTGAGAGGTTTACACATTTTACATTTCCGTATTTGCGCATGTAAACATAAATATGTTCACAGTAAACCTTTGAAAATGGCTTTCTTTGCAAAATAAATAAATAAAAGCATCTGCACTTTTCAGAGGACAGAAAGAAATCTAAAAAACAACTAATGTATTTTCCTTAAATTAAGGATCAAAGGGGAAGATAAGGGGGGAAAATTAGGTCATTTTTAATGCAAATTACTAGAACAGATGAAAAAAATTAAATACTTTTGGCACTACTAGTAAAAATAATAATAATTGCAAAAACAAAAATTAACATAGTTATCTAGAACAGAGGTCTCCAACCTTGGCAACTTTAAGATTTGTGGACTTCAACTCCTAGAATTCCCACAACTCCCAGCTGGCAGGAGAATTCTGGGTCCACAAGTCTTAAAGTTGCCAAGGTTGGAGACCTCTGATCTAGAAGATACAGTAGTTACTCAGATGGATAGCCTCATTTGAAGAAAGGGAAAAAAGATAGAATAAAAAAATCCTTACCCAAATGGGACTCCAAGTGCTCCAAGTGGAGTCACAAGAACAGTAGGAACTGCAGTATAAGCTAAGAAATTCCCAATCTGGCCAAGTGCCACTGTGGAAAAAAAAAAACACAAATATGTGAACAGAAAACAAAACAAAACATTTCATTATTTTTTGAACAACTGACTTAGACTGCAGGGTTTTGGTGGTTTATTGCTTTATTACCTCACTGCTTGGCAGCTTTATTTTTTTATGATTTCCTTCCTATTTTAACCTGCTGCATGTTTCTCTGGCTGCATTTTAGTTAAATGGTATGACTGTCCTTTATATTCATAGGCAGGAAAACTAGTAAATAGTGAGGAGGTTTTTTCTTTTCTTTTAGCCTTAAAGAAGTAGCAAGAATGATGGTACTGTCATTAAAGCCACAATCGCTATATTTCCATATCTAAATCACAATACTATATTACCCCTCTCCCCCCCAAAAAACTTGACAATTGCTGACTATAGCTGGCTAATGATCCATTAATTTTGGATCTTGAGAAGGGAAAAGTTGAGCATCCATAGCTCTGTAACTCAGAAGCAACACTCTGATTTTGCTTCTGGCTCCTTGTTTGAAACCCTGATAAACCAGTGGGACAATGGGGACATGAAAATGTTAGGATGCTGTATGTTACATGCAAGCAACATCAAGACTGATAGCAGTAGAACAAGATGGAACACACTCTGGGCTATGGTTCAGACTTGCAAATAGCATGGATTTAGGTACTTTGCACCAGTCTCATCCTGATGCAAATGACACACAGCATTTAATTTCTGCCATTTGTACAATTACATCACAATGTATTGATATTATGTGCCATTCTTCAGGTGCCAGTGACTACTATTTTCATCTTTCCACAAAATCGCATTGACTATTCTTAGGCCTCACTAAATTGTTTATTTTTGTGTGTGTGTGTGTGTGTGTTTGTATACGTGTGTGTGTGTGTGTGTGTGTGTGTGTGTGAAATAATCCTGAACGCTGGCAGTGCAGACCAGCGGTCATCAACCTTTTGGACCACAGGGACCAAAACTCACAATTTTAAATTACATGGACCAGAGACCCTGGGAAAATCCCGCCCCCCCAAAAAAAATCTGCAGGAAAATTCTCCACCCCATTTTCCTACCAATCGATCATTCTTTATTTGGGTTATAGGATTCCGTCTCCAGCTTCGTTCTCAGGGGGAAAGAGGGAAAGAGAGAGAGACCTTTGGCTTCATGCAAGGAAAGCAGCAGAAGTCTGTCTTTCTCTCCCACAAGCTCCGCCACAAATGAATCTTTGCCAGCACAGCCTCTTGGAGCATGATGCCTTGCAGGGTCCCAAAGACTAATTTCTGGTGGAGCTTGGGGGAAGAGAAAAAAAAGCCTTTTGCTGCTTTCCTTGTGTGAAGACAAAAGCAGAAGAAGAAGAAGCAGAAAGAAGCAACCCAGTGGCCAAGACAGGTGCGTGGGGAGAGTGGGGCAAGTTCCCCCCTCTGCCCTTTCCCCTCTCCCATCACTACCTTGTGTTGTTCGCAATGCAAGCAATGCAAGCCTTGTGTTCGCATAGGCCATGTGGGCGGTGCAGCCTTGTGTTCCCTCACAGCCTGGATTAATTGCTTTGGGGGATGCTTTGGGGGTGACATTTCTCTGCGGACCACCAAAATTTTGTCGTGGATCACCACTGGTCCCCGATCCACTGGTTGGTGACCACTGGTGTAGACGATATTGAACTAAAATGAATCCTACTCTGCATTGATATAAAGTATTTTGATACCTTCTCAATACATTTTATGCTAGCTGAAGGTTCCATTTCCTAGCACCTTATTTCAGCCTTTTCCAATCTGGTGTTTTCCAGGGGTGTGTGAATTACACTTTTGGGGCATTCCAAGTCTGCATGGCAACCCTGATTGGAAAATTTGAAATTGCAATATATCTGTAGGTCAATAAATTGATATATGTTTAAGCAGGATTATAATATCATCAGCCAAACAAAAGAATTACAAGCTATCTAAATTGTTACACTCGTGCTGTTTAGGTTTTTCATTGTTGTTGTTTTCAAAAGTTCATTTCCAGATGACAATATTTAAATAAACTTGGCTTATTTTGAAAAAGATAGCAGAAATAGTCTCGATTAGTACTTGCATGGGAAAAACCACAATATCCCAAGGCTATTAATTAGACCACAAGTCAAAATGTTGTTTTGGAAAAAAAAGCACTGGAAAATCAGTTCTGATATTGCTGCTTAATAAACTACATAGACAAATTCATAAAAGAAGTTGAGCTTAACTTCAGTGAAATAACTTGTTTTTAATTCAGAAAATGTGACTGCAAAATAGTAACTCTTAAGAAAAATAATCTATGCATTGCTCATACATTCTTGTGTCTAACAAGATGATTCCAGGTACATTCTAATTCAACTTTCTCCAGTCTGGTTCCTCAAGATGTGTTTTTGATATGAATTATTTCCAGCAATTATCACCCAATATAGCTGGATGGCAAATCATAGATTTTGACTCTCCCCGTAGATGTTTCCCTGGATAAAATCAATTTTATACTTAAATTATGTTGCCCGTGAGGAATATAGTTTAGCCAAAGCTACCATATCCTGTTTGTGAAATGAATGAATATGCTGCCAGCAAGCAAACTATCATGAAAAATACCAATGAAACAGTATCCTTATATCAAAATATGCTAGACTGATCGTGTCAGCACCTTTCCTTTAAATAGTTATATTGGACCAGAGTTATGATCATATGAACTGCTCATCATATGAATAAGAATTGTTGTCTAATACATCTGGATAGAACAGTACAGTCCTTCAATATGGTTTTAAGATGTAAAATTGTTTAAATATAGAAGATGTACTTACTTGCAATAGTACCTGACCACCACACTATATCAGTTAAATATGAAGTCCCTGGATAGGTGAAAAATAAAAATTGGATCATCAGTTTAAATAATATATATTTTATTGGTACAATTTTCTAAAGATACAGATACAGATACAGTTAATCAGAAAATCAGAGTTGGAAGGGATCTTGTAGGTCATCTAGTCCAACCCCCCGCCCAAGCAGGAGACCCTACACCATTTCTGACAAATGACAGTCCAATCTCTTCTTGAAAGTCTCAACTGATGGTGCTCCCACAACCTCCGAGGGCAAGCTGTTCCATTGGTTGACTGTTTTCACTGTCAGAAAGTTTCTCCTTATTTCCAGGTTAAATCTCTCCTTGTTTAGTTTCCATCCATTAATCCTTGTCTGGCCCACAGGAGGTTTAGAAAATAGCTTGACCCCTTCCTCCCTGTGGCAGCCCCTCAAATATTGGAAGACCATTATCATGTCTCCCCTGGTCCTTCTCTTTACTAGACTAGCCAAGCCCAGTTCCTGCAACCGTTCGTTGTATGTTTTAGCCTCCATCCCCTAATCATTCTGGTTGCTCTTCTCTGTACTTTTTCTGGAGTCTCAACATCTTTTTTATTAATGTGGTGACCAAAACTGGATGCAGTACTCTAGGTGTGGTCTTACTAAGGCTTTATAGAGTGGTATTAGTACTTCCCTTGATCTTGACTGTATCCCTCTGTTAATGCAATTTAGGATTGCATTAGCCTTTTTGGTGGCTGCTGCACACTGCTGGCTCATATAGCTTTAACAATATGTTAACTTTACCACTACATCACCTTACAGAGTTATTTAACTATGATGCATGAACCAATGCAAATCTTTCTTGTGAATACAACCATAATCAGCATTACTTTTTATAATTGGTTTCTAGTGAAGATAATCAGTCATGACCCTGGTGTGGTTATTAATAATCCAGCTCTTAAGAAAATAGATACACACCTGGTTCACCCTTGCCCTAAATCAAATGATTGATATTAAAATATTTTCAAAACCACAAAATAATTTTTGAAATTGTTCTTGAGCATCACTATTGAGGCTCATCAATTGAGAAATGGATATAAATATATATTTACCTATGCCTTCAATGTTTATGAAAAAAATGAATTTGAATTGTTTAAAAGTGCATAGATATTCTGTTTCTTGCAGAATGTAACATAATCATTACACCTGTTTCTAAGATTTGAAATATCTTTTGTAATCTTGGTATGTCTTTTCAAGAGATAATCTGTTCTCATCTTCTACAGAAATGAATAAAAGTGGTAATGGAAGTGAAGCTTCCACAAGCACTTTTGCCTAACTGCCATTTTGTGCCTCAGTTGACTACAGTACAGAAAATACTGGAGGGCACAAACAATTATTGCCAAGTCAGTACTACCTAATCAAAACCCAACTTCCATATTTTATCCAAAATGTGCATTGTTTAGGATTTCAGTATTTGAGATTATTCAGTAAGGAAAAGCATGAAGCCCAATGTGAATAGCTGAACTAATGTGAATAGCTGAAAGTCTACAGAGATACTCAGTCATTCAGGTCATGGCTGTCTTAAATTATTTTTTCCAAAGGCAACTGGATTATGGTTTTTTTTCCCTTGAAGAAGATGTTTCATCCAAGAAACTTCATCAGTTCTAGCTGCATTAATGTAAATAGTTAACTCTTCTTTGTAAAATTGACATTGCTAATGTTAATCTGTTTCCCCCTCTGTCAAGACAATAGGACAAGAAATCATCCAATTGATGGAATTAAAACATACAGTAGAATGCATTTGTTCACTTATTGGATGATCAACCTGAAGAATGTATTACATAGATTTCTCTTGACTTTACTGGGTTTAAAAGCAAACTAAAAATGTGCATGAAGAATTAGAGAATATTAAGTCTTGAAGACTCAATATTTATGATGGGTTTGAGGGACCCTGCCTCTCCATATTAAACAAATACTGGGTTAAATTTCAATCCAGTGGGTTCTTATGTTCTTCCTAGTCTCCAAATTATATTTCTTTTAAAAAAAAACTGACAAAAACTGATGCATTTAAACTATTACTTTCATAATATTTAAAAGAAAACAAAAACAATGACAAGTGAACCAAATAGGCTCTTTAAAAATTCAATCTTACTTTTTTGTTCCAAATTGTTTACACAAAACAAAAGTGGAACATGAATTTATGACAAGTGACTGTGGAAAATGCAAACTAAACATGCTAGATGAGTACAAAATACTGTCAGCTGGTCAGGATGAGCTTCAAATAATTAGCTGCTTGTACAAATCAAGTAAAATTTGTTCCTGAAGCAAGCAAACAAAGAGATTTTTCTTTTACAAACAGTACATAGTTTTCTATTTTTAAATTACTCTTTGATACCCTGTTTCTCTAACAATACGGCCTCCCCCAATAGGAAGTCCCAGCATGTTTTATAGGCATGAAATGAAATTAAGCCCCTCCCCCCAAATTAAGGCCTATATTAAAACATGCAAAATGGGGGGGAATGGTGGTGGTGGGGTTTTGCTGTTAGGAAGTACTTTTGTTGCACACCCGTATATAGTGCTGCCTGTGTTGACCCCAATATGAAGTGCCCCACCAATGCCGAGGTCAACATCCAAGCCATTCCTGCCCGCCCGCCCAAAGATGCAAGGGGGGGAATTAAGTCACCCCAAAAAAGATGGCCTAGCCATTTTTTCTGGGCTCAAAAAAAAAATAAGACCCGGCCTTATTATATGAGAAACATGGTATTTCGATGCTAATTGAGTTATTCCTATATCTCAGTTATGAAAGGGGGAGATTTTGAAGGATAAACTATCTGAAAAGAAATCAGTCACAACTTTATATTGCCCAGTGTATTTGATATCGTACTTGTATATAATGCCATTAGTTATTTTTTTGAAATAACACACACACACCAACAAGAGTTAATGAAGCTCTAACAACAGAGATGCTGCTGAATATATGGTTATAATTTGACATTGCTCTTCTATCCCATCTCATTTTCCTAGAAGAGTCATCTAATTGCTTAACTGCAAGATAAGCACAAAGCTGGATGTGGTTAAAAGTTGTTTAGATCACATAACTAGTGGCTCTTTGTTGATCACAATTTAATCTAGTTTATGAGGAGTCAGAAATCAAACCAAACCATGACTTTAAATGTTATGCAATCAAGTCAGTATACAAGGTTTATTTTTGAGAACTTAAAAATTACTGAGCATGTAAAATGTTATAACTTCCCTTGCAATACATAATCAAGTTCCTGTACATGTGGGATATCAAGAATACACAAGCCACCATGTAGTCCATGTGGTATGCATAGATTAAGTAGAGTATTCTTATATTCTTGTCCAAACAAAGTGGATAATATTTCTTAGTTTAATTACTCTTAATTCCACTATTCTTCCCAGGAACATAAATCTACTATAAGGTAGAACAAATCTACTGTACATTTGTACCTGGATCTTCCAGTTCCTTATACAATAAATACCTAAATATACATTGGAACATGAATCATCATTTCAGTGAATTTCCAACTATATTTCTTAAGTAACACAATGCAAAAAAGTCTGTACTCATAAGCAAATTAATATATATTTGCAGTTTCGTCTGCAGACATGGGAACAGTTCTATACTAGTTTTCACTTTCTCCAGAATGAAACAAGTACACTCCATATTAATTAATTAATTAACCCTAACCTGTAAATAAAACTGGTGATGCAGTTGGTCAGTTATGTGAGTTAATGATTACCTGACAAAAATTATTAAGATACTTAAGTTACCTTGAATACAGATAGTCCTCAACTTATGACCACAATGGGACCCAAAATTATGGTTAAGTGAGAAATTTATTAAGTAAGTTTTGCCCCATTTTGTTATTTCTTTTGCCACATTTGTTAAGTGAATCACTGCAGCTGTTAAATTAGTAACACAGTTGTTAAATGAATCTGGTTTCCCATTGACTTTGCTTATCAGAAGGTCAGAAAAGGGGATCATATGACCTTGGGACAGTGCAACTGTCAGTTGTCAAGCATCCTAATGTGAACCATGTGACCATGGAGATGCTATAACGGTCTTAAGTGTGAAAAATGGTCCCAAGTCCCTTTTTTCAATGCTGTTGTAACTTTGAACAGTCACTAAATGAACTGTTGTAAGTCAAGGACTACCTGCACAAGTTATTCTCTAATTTGAAGAGAAACCTGTCAAAATAAATTACTATTTACTTTGTTGTTTTAATATTTCATTTATTAATCTTAAACAATCAAATAGCTGGATTTTAGAGATTAATATTTTGGTACTAGGTCTATCTAGGTAGGGGAATCACAGAAATATCCAATACTGTAGAGTTTAGACTGCTCCAATACTGTATAATAAGACTGCTCTGGAATGCAGAGCTTAATGGCCTTGTAATAGAATTGGGAACAGACTAAAATCCAAGTATTCCCCCAAAGACCAGTTTGGTATGCTAGAGCTTATATTAGAAATGTCAGTATCACCTTTCTACCCTTATTTCAGAATATAGCTATTCTTAACTTTAGGTATTCCTATAAGAGTATATAGTCCTTTCTCAGTGAATGAGCTTACTGAAAAAAATGCCCCATTAACAGAAATACAATTAAATGTGGATTTGGGAGCCTGTATGTTTGCTTTATTGAGGATACATAACGATCATTACCAAAGGTCAAAGAACAGTGCAAATGGCTATAGAGCCCTTTGGGAGTAATGGATGAATTATGTGTATTTTGCAAATATAAAGTCCTTTATGTGCCACTTAGCAAACCATTTCTGAAACTATGATCAGATCTACATAATGCATTATGATATGGTATACTATCCTTTTTATCTATTGCTTTATAAGAATCCAGATGGTAAATGTACTTTAAATTACAGGAAGGTAAATGTCTTCATAGTATGTGCAATGTGAAAGTGGAACCAATTATTCTAGAGAGATGGTGGGTCTTCGTTGGATGTATTCACACAGAAACTGGGTAACCTAGCATCTTTTGGATTCCTGAACGGATTAGATCTGACTAAACCAACATTTTTCAAACTTGGCAATTTAAAAATACGTGGACTTCAAGAGCCAGAATCCCCCAGCCAACATGGTTGATTGGGGAATTCTGGGAGCTGAAGTCAGTGCATCTTAAAAGTTGCCTAGTTTGAGAAACACTGATGTAAATGGCCTTGTCTAAACTCAGTGATTCTATGAGAAACCCTTTGGTGTTAATTTTTTTTTTTTAAAAAAAACATAAATTCAGATTACAAATGCAAAGTACAAACTTAAACTGAGTCTATAGCATCTGCTGGACTAAGGGACAAATCACATTCGAAATCCTGAAAAGGCTGTGTGAACCCCGGCCCCTGACATATGGGAGATTTTATTTAGCGTTCATGGCTCAGTTAATAATCCTTTTGCAAATCAAGTGCCCACACTCACCCTGCAGGCATAAAGGCACTGACTTTTGAAAAAAAGTACAGATATCATTACAAACTTGAAGAAGAAAACAATAAAGGAGGGGGAGTGGCTGGATTGGAGAGCTGAAGGGTTAGCCTTCGTGGTGGTTGTGCTCCTGACCCAACCCGGAGGAGGAATGCAAGGTGTATTCGCAATGGACGTGCTAAATACTTTGGTGTGCTACTGCCTAAAGCCAAAGATAATGCCTTGGAACGAAGCAGTCTCTTTTAAAGCAGGCTTCCCCAACTTAGCGCCAGGATTGGGAATTCTGGGAGTTGTAGTCCGACACCTCTGGAGGCACTGTGTTGATCGGGGAAGGCAGTCTCGGGGCCTGGGTGTATTAAATATTTTGGTTTAATCGCTCCCGGAGGGTGACCTCCGTGCCAGGGAAGCAGGAGCTCCGGGAAAAGCGGCGTACGAAAGCCGGGGTGGGCTCGGCCAAGTGGGAGGAGATGCCCGCAGAGGATGCTAGCTGTTGCAAAAGCCATCAAGAGCGTTTCTGCTGCAGCCCCGAAGCATAGAAAGGGACGGGGACCAGGGGGGCCCTACCTCGTCCTCTTGCCCGCACGATGCCTTTTTTCTGCAGCACGAACGTGGAGCCATTGACCAGGCTGGACACCACAGCCACGCTCAAGCCCAGGGAGACCGCAGCGGGACCGGGATTCGGCGAGCCCCCGTCTCCTGGAGCCGCTGCTGCGCCCACAGCCATCCTCATGCCCGGGCGGCGGTGCCAGCACCAAGGACGCCCAGCTGCTCGCCCAGCCTCTTTCTTTCTCCTCTTTTCTCCTAAGCCGGCCAGCAAGCAGCAGCGGCTCTGCGGGATCCGCCCTAAACCACAAACTCCTCCTCTCAGCGCTGGTTGCTGCTGCTGCTGCTTGCGCGCTGCTGCTGCTGCTGCTGCGATGCCGGCGCCCTCTGGCACCAGAAGTCCCCTCAATAAAACCGAGGGGTCTCTGCCCTGACAGCCGAGGGAAGTGGGAGGAGAACCGAGGGCGGGCAGAAGACCCAGTCTCTGTTCTCGGCAGTCCCTGGCAAGGACAGGCGGCTCAGAAAACGGCGCGACGGTGCGAGTGAGTAAGTGGCCCGCACTCTGCATCATGACATCATGGCCTTGCACCATGACATCATGCTCAGGCAGGCCGGTGGCGTCAGTCAGAACACAGAGCTTAGCCTTAAGAGTATTGTTACGGGCTGGAACCGTTGCTTTTTTTAGCGCTGAGGTGTCTCCGCAAAGCAATCATCGCATGCAAATTACGGGAAACTTTGCCATTGAAATCTTCAATTCTATCCAGGATTCCCCCCCAAAAAAAAAAAAAAAAAAGATAGCAGGTCTCGTGAAAACGAGGCTGCCCTTCCAGGAAACAGTTTTGACGGTTGTAGAAAAAGAACGAAAAGAGTCCAAAAACGCGTTCAGCCAAAAGGATCTTATTCCGCTGTAGCTTCAAATCACAAGGTCACAAAAGTTTTCCCTGAGCCTGTGAGGAGAAAATATTGCAGGGAATCAACGCATCCTCTTGCCTAAAATATGTTCTACTGATCTTAAATATGCATACATAAATAGCAGAGGCCAGTGGATACAATGGTTTGGTTTTGTTTATCTGATGATCTGATGATTATTATCTGATTATCTGACATTTTCATTTGAAGAATGAGATTCCGCACTCAATCTACCAACATTCACCAGGGCTACCAGCAGATTTTTCTTGAACTTTGAGGGAAGGAGAGAGAGAGATAATTTTCTTTCATTTATTCCTGAGTAGCGATTAAGTGTTTATAAAATCTGAAGTTGAAAATATTTAAAAATAAAAAAATGTTATGTATTGTTTACTATAATTAAAAATCCACATTTGGGCAATTTCTGCATTAGACTAATTCAGAAGATGTGTACCCACAAAACATTTCTATCGACAGTGCAGTAGAAGTGTCTCTTAATTATGAAGAAATCCCAAACTCTTAATATATTTCTTTAAAACCCTGCTTAAAGCCATAGCAGATAGGAACTGGAGGCAATCATGTATATAATGTACTCTACAGCATTCTTTTAGGACCTGGACCTGGCCCATCCTGGTCTAGGAGTGTTTATGGAGTCTTTTTGAATGTTGTTGTTTTGTCCATGGGGTATATTTTTAACAGTGTTTTTAATTATGTATTTCATACATTGTAAAGTCCCTACAGTCTTTACAGAGTTGGGCAGTCTTAAAAATCCAATCAATTTAATCACCTCTATGCCCCAATAAGAGTCCATTAATATAGCATCTCTGACTGATAATCATATGAGCCTTAATTTAAACAACTCCAACAAAGGACAGTCCAGTATCTTAACTTGAACTTGAGAAATGAATAGTTTCATTTAGAAAAAGACATTTTAGACAAAGAGATTTATTTTGGACCATTTCATTTAGATGAAAGTGTTTAAACTAGAATTGCAGGAAATACCTCTTAATCAGAAAAAAAACCCCAAATATCTTTATATACTATTCTTCTTTGTTCATGTGATTAACACCCAACTTTTCTACTCCTATTCTCTTTTCCTTTTCATTACTTTTATTATATCAAACAAATTAACATAGGGAAAAATTATATATGTAGCATGATTACCAACATACCATGATCTGCATAAATAAATGAAGTAAGCCAGCCAGCCTGGGAAATTATGTTATAAAAAGAGTGCTACCAGCACCATTCTAATTGGACTGTATTACTCAAATATCTATCCCATTCCCTCTTCATGGCAGAAAAATGTACTGAGTTGTGAAAAAGCCCACATTGTGCAGTGCTTCGTAAACTAGAAATGAAAACATTCATCACCCAATGAAGTGATGAAAATGGGGTTTCAGCAAAAAGGTGCTATGTTTTCTAGTTCTCCCTTTATTGGGAAAGGAAATGCCATTCCTTTTAGGCAATAGATTATAACATACATGTATGCTGGGGCATGAACCCACACGCAGATATTTTGTTTGATTTTATTACTCAGGCTAAAAGACAGAAGCAAAATAAGTCAAAGGTCTTTTGAGGTGTCCATTCTAGATTTTGGGCTGTATAAATTGTACAATATATACTTCTGCAAGAAACAATTGATTACTCTTCTGCCATCTGAATAGAACAGATGTCTCCAATTCCATTTACTATGGCAGACTCTTGTCCTATAATTGTCCTATTTTTGTCCTTGGCCCATAGAACATTATCCTCGTATCTTCTTCCTAAACAGCTTTAATTTGAGTCCAAAATGTGTCTTGTTTTAATTCATTGCAGTGCCTGGAGAATAATGCCTCCATCTTGAGTTGTTTATGGATTCTTTATTTAATTGAACCCTTTTATTGGCATTTTAGTAGGGAATGGGGTTACATGTTTAATTGGCTTCACTGATTCAATTATTGTAAAATGGTTCGTTTAATTAGCTGGCAATGTTTGTTTTTAGAATTTCATTGTATGAACATTTGAATTATGGGCTGCCTCCAATATTTTGATGTTTTACTTATTCTAAATGGGATGTTTGCTCTATGACTTGTTTAAAAGTGTACAATAAGGAGGAAGTGGGCTTTTCCTGTTTATTTGCCAGTGTTCATTGATTCAGGCATTTCCCAACTCGCTAAGTTCCCTGGCACTTGATCAGTTTCTGTTAACCAACTATATTCAGTCTACAGCCATTGGCATCTGTAACCTCCTCCTCTGTGGGTGACTTACAAAATAACAGAGTTGTAAGG
>NC_141997.1:17572623-17599837 GCF_049901715.1 Pseudonaja textilis
TAAAATGCTCTTCTCAAGCAGGGATTTAAGCACTCCCAGCCGTAGTGAGATACACAGATTAACAGCATATGTAAATTTGACTTTCTAAACATCTCTGCCATATTTAAAGTCTGCTTCAAGAATATAAAGTAGTCCATCCTTTTTCATTTTAATAATAAACTTTTCATCTTTCATCTTTATTTCATTTTCAATAGAATTATATTCAGGAAAAAGCAGGCTACTACTATTATCAAACAATATCATATTCAGTGAAATCCCATTTTACCAAACTTTCTACCTGAACATTAGAGTACATTACAGCTTAACAAATTTCTTCAATTTATTTTGTTTAATATCACACAAGTAGCATACTTTTCATCAGTTTGCATTATTTACACAAACGTTGCTATGCTGCATTGATTCAGTAGAAATTCTTGAATAATTGGCACCTACCTCAAATTGATTCATTAAAATTGTTTCACTGTACAGAAAATAAAATAATTTTCTCTTTCACATCCACACAAAATCAGCAACCAAAACAGTTTTGGAAAAGATATTTGGGGTAGTGAGAGTCAAGAGGCATTTTCGGAACAATTGTGCTAATTGTGTTGATTTTAATTCTTGTCAAAGAATAAACAACTGAAGACTATTCCGATGTGTTTTTCATTGCAGCCTGTATCTTGTTTAAGGGTCTGTCAGTGGAGACGGTATAGAAATCTTGCAAAATAAATAACTCTGAAGTAGTTCTACATCAATAGAGCACTATTTACTAATGACATTTCTTGAATCATTTCTAATGGAATATAAATGTGGTATGTAGAAGATTGGAACGTGGGATGTAAAAGAAGTAAATGATAAAGACCATGAATTAACAATGAAAGGGAAAAAAGGTATGCTGAATTCCTATGAAACTAAGGAGAAAAGAGGACTAATAGACCTGAATGAAGATAGGCTGTCTTTGTGGAGTAAAGCTGATGCTTATATCATCAATTGTTACAGGAACTTAGCCACACATTATAATAGCAAAAACTGCAAGGACTTGATTCTGATAAATTAGTTGCTTTACTGCAGACAGGTCAATCATAATTAATTTGCCAACTATAACCATTCTTGGAACGTGAGATTCTGTTTATTGTGACTCATGTTTTACATACCCTATTTGGGTTATTACAATTAGGTCTTCATGAAGTTGCCCTGGAAGACTATTCAGGAGCTTAAGCTAGTTCAGAATAAAATTACTTGTATTCTGCTAATACAATTACTTGTATTCTGCTATGAAAGTGCCGGAGTTCTTCTAAACTATGCTTCTAATTTGAGAGCTGCATCGGCTGCCACCTAGTTCCAAAGTGCAATTCAAAATGATATTTGCAATGTAAAGTACTTAATGGTTCAGGATTTAGATATCTTCAGGACCACCTAGCTTCTGTTCATCCAATAAATTCAAGTAAAATAGAAGGAGGTTTCTTCTTTTAAGGACTATCATCTACAGGATTCAAAGAATTGATTTTTCTGTTGCAGCTCTTAATTTGGAAAGAATTACCTCCTGAGAGCAAGCTAGCCTCCATCTAAGTGATTTTGAAGAAAGTTGTAAAAACTTGAGAGGGCAGCTAGTACGAAGTGGAGGCCTCCATTCTAGATTGTGTTTTTTGTCATTCCTTGGTGGCCACCTTTTTCTTTGTAATTTTATTAAGAGTTGTCCTTTTGTGATATTGCTATGTAATTTTCATCTTACTAAGAAAGGGATGTAAGATTCGTATGGTCCTTCTGAGTAGAAGCAGCATATGATAAATAATGCATAACAAAAGAATGAAGCAAATATTTCCATATTAAGCATTTCATCCTGCCCTTTCAGATGAATGGTGCTCTACCTTGAGCCTCGAATATACCTGCTCTGAGTTTATATACTGTTTTATTTGGTTGGAATAATGCAGGTTCCTGCCTCATCCATGATAACTCTTAACACATACAGAGGTGAAGGCGTAAATATATATATATGTATGTATGTATGTATGTATGTATGCATATGCATATGCATATGCATATGCATATATATATATATATATATATATATATATATATATATATATCGTAAAGTATGAATTTGTCTCAGAAAAATTATTGTGGATGTTAATGAAAGTATGAATCTTTAGTTCATATTTGAAAAAACATAATTTGAAAGTTAATTGTTGAATGTGACAGAATACAGTAGACGATAAAAGGCAACCATGCATAAGAATAACTCTAATGTTTATCAAGTGTTTAATTACTGATTAAGGAATAAAACAGAAACTACATCACTTGATTGCTTAATATTTTTGTGGAAGAATCGCTTGTAGTGAAGCTAGTGTACATCAATGGAAATTAATATAAATGTACTATTGTAAGCAGATAGTCCAATGCAGTTGGCTGAGAACTTGAAAGAGTTGCAATGAATTTTAGATTGTGTGAAACAATGTCTAATAGAGATATAAAAATTAATATATCAAATAGTAATAAAGGTAGTTTGACCGCAAAAAGGAGGTGAACATTTATACATAAATGATGAAAAACTGAGTGATGAATTTAGATACATTGGTAGAAAATGTGAGAAATGTAAATATTTCTAGACTGCAAATGCTGGTAGAACAGTAGTAGACAACATTTTCTGTTATGAGGAATATTTGTTGAAAGACATATATAAACGTTCAGTTCTGCTCACCTTGTCATATTGAAGTGAAAGTTTGATACATTAGGAAATAGATAAGTACAATAGAAACGTAAGAAGGATGTGTTAAAAAAGAAAAAAGTGGTCAAGAAAGGATGGTATTTAATCAAGATGTATGAACACAAAAGAACTATTTTGAGATGGTTTGGTTGTGTAGACAGAATGAATAAGGACTGAATTGTAGAAGAAATATATATAAAGGAAGAGTGAACGGGTTGAAAAGGATTGAGAAATTTAAGTTAGTTGAACTGATAAAATCCTCAAAAAGAGGAGAGAGAAATTTAAAGAGCAAATTTAATGTATGATACAACGTGAACATGTTCAACACAACATTTTCTGGAAGAGTTGAAAGGTACAGACAAATATAATGGATGGTGTTGGTATAAAGTTCATATAGCTCTGGTTTTTTCTCTCATGCTTTTAAATTTATTTGATTCACAATTCTGTTTCTTATCCTGAAAGGAAGTTTGCATGAATTTCTAGTCTTTATAAAGTTTATGAATTCTGCAAAAATTTAGCCCCATTCCACCCACTAGTAAATTATGTTTCAATGAATTCTTAAGCAAACAAATTTATAAACTTATAAAATTGTTTACAAGTGAACACAGGCTCTAAATAGTAGAGTTAAACATAGCACTTTTATGCATATTTCAATATAAGAGTGAACATTGATTTGAATAATCAATATATTCAAATTGGCAGAAAAATGTTTATATCCATGTATAGGTTATGCTAGTTCCTGGTCACTTCAGAATCCAATGAAATATACAATTTGACTATGGAAGCCTAAGTGTTTATATAGAACTGTATCAGGTGTTACATACATAAACTCTGGAACATGCTACTCAAGAGAATTAAAGAATCTTTGGTAAATCATTATACGTTATAATGAAATGCTTTAAGATTGTACTTGGTTGTAGTATGCTTCCCACACAGCTCACTTAAAACATGTTAATAAACATGAGTTAAAATTCCTTTAAGTTTTAATTCTATCATCAACCCATCTACAAATTATGATAATCTTTTGCTTATTTGTACTCTATAACTATCATTAAGTGTTGTACCTTGACTCTTGACAAATGTATTTTTTTCTTTTTATGTACACTGAAAGCATATGCACCAAAGACAAATTCCTTGTGTGTCCAATCACACTTGGCCAATAAAGAATTCAATTCAATTCAGTTCAATTCTGACTGCAGGGAATGTGCCTTTTTAATTTTTAGTTCTTTCTGCCTGAATTTGTGTAGTATTATGTATAAGCCAGACTCACATTTCTTAGAACAAGACAAGCATGGTTTGCTATGGATGAATGTGATCAATGTGGCCAGTGTATATGAATCAAGTAATATCCTAGTAAGAGTATGTTGAGGTTTAAGGAAGACCAAAGTTCAAGAGATACCAGCACATTTATTGCCCAGTATGGCATACCATACCTAAAATTGCAATAATTTAATCACTGCATCTTAAAAAAATATAGTAAAATATTAACAAAAAAAGATGCATTTAAAAAATCAGGAAATGGAAGTAAGGCCCAATGCTAATATCATCGTTATTGATGACTATTCTAGAGAGAAGCTTAAAAGGGAGAAAAAAATATTATTTGTTAAAATAAGTAGCAAAAATAAGTATTTCTATATGTATCATTTAAAAAGTTAGAAGCTACATGGAATGCCAATATATACATTACAACTTTCTGAATCTAGCTTAAAAGGCTGTCTCAACTTAAAGGCATCAAACTCAAAACCAAGATTATGTATGTTATCCTTGTCAAAAAGTTTTCTCTATCGATAATTCCTTACTGAACAGTAATAGCAGCACAAAGAAATTTGGATGGTAGAGGGCATATACCCACAGTTTGCTTCACCATAGTTTATTGTATAAGCTATGATGACTAGTTCATGCAAATGAACCCAAAGCCAAAGATTTAGTGCGATGTGTTATGGTGTCAGTTGATTCTCAATTAATTGCTGGCGGCTGGTAGATGTCATCTAGTAGTTTAATCGTTTTAGATCAAGATTATGTAATACTGGTAGCTTGTACATAATAGCTTGGTTTTTCTAAAACATTTTAACTTGTCGGAACAAGATTCTACTCTTTAATGTTATATACATATAAATCAAATACTTCTAAATTGTAACACTGCTTAAAATTACATGTTTGCCCTGAAGCTTTATTTGAAGGATAGTAACATCCTTTTTAGCATTCTAAACAAATATTAGTTATCCCAGCCAAGATGTCCTAGTAAATGTCTCAATCAATAAAGAACAGCTGAAAGGTTTTCAAAGTGTATACAATTTTACATGTGCATTAATACAGTATGCTAGGATAGCTATTTCTTCACAGAGAGAAAAAATGGCATAAATAATAAGCTATAATTTGTGACAATTTAATAATAATAATAATAATAATAATAATAATAATAATAATAATAATAATAATGATTCTAGAAAAGTCAAACCATGTACCTAAATATGTTAAAGAAAACTGAAAAGCTAAAAAAATGTGACTGTCAAGCATACAGTATTTTGTTTAAAAAGTAACATTGGGAAAAGTTTTAATCCTGATTATGAATATGAATACTGATTAACTGCAAGAGCTAAAACCTGTACCAACTTGTTAGAGCAAATGCTATAAGCATTCAGAATTTTCTTTGATATGCATGATACCTAGTGAATGGATCGCAGCTCAAGCAAAACTCTCTTCAATTGGAGAGACTCAAACATTTTTATCTCCTATGTATTAACGTGTTTCTTCTAACCTCTCTGTACATGCTACACATTTCAGGAAGATTTTTATCCATCCATTCACATTTAGAAATAATGACTGCCTTATAAGCTACCTAAAACCACTTGGGAGAAGTGGATATTTCTTAAATAAATGAATAAATAAGCAAGCCAAACCAGTGTTTGCACATTAAAAGTTGATTAAAGGTTACTTCAGAAGTTATTTTTAAATGCCATTTTGTTGAAGTTATAGCATGCATTTCCTCTACCCCATGTATGTACAGCGTGAAAAGGATCTGTCCACTTCAAACATGACTCGATGTCTAAATCATTCCGATGGGGGGAAGAAGCCAATCTGTTTATGGACTCCTACCTTGGTATTTAGTGGGCTCTTTGCACCATCAGACAATATATGTGTGTTTTCTTTTAAAAGATAACTAGACTTCAACATGATTTATTTCCAAAGAAATTTCTTTGAGTCCAATACGTAGCCTCACAGGTATTCTCAGAAAATAAAAAAGAGTCTGTGACTATAAGCCAATGCTTTGTTCTAAAGTATGTTGACCCAACCATAAAAACCATAAACGTCAGCTTGACTAGTAGGAACAACACAGTGTGGTAAATGGAAAGAGTTCCCTATTGGCCTTTGTTAAATTGTTGTTTTATGACCGGCTACATTCTGATCCACATTTTTCTTCCCATGGTGTCCATTATAGGGAATGAGAAGCCCCATTCAGGCTGCACCTGTAATGCATTCTCAAATATTTAATGTTCTAAGTGTTCAACTAGCTATTAGTATGGGTTTTAATCATTTTAAAATACATACCATACATACGTGGAGTCAAATAGTCTTCATCCCTAATGTACAAAAGGTATGTCTGGTTAAGCTATCTTATTTTGGAAAGTCATCTCCAATTTGCAATTTTCAGAATTTAAAAGGAATCATAAGATTTCTACACTGATTGCTTATATTGATTGAGAAAAACAGCCATTTTGTACAACCTTGTGGTTGCACTGCAAATAACGTTATTGTCAGAAACTACTTGTAAAGATAAAGTATGCTTGAAGGTGCAGATTGACACTAACAGTTGGCGTCTGTTCCTAATTTTGATTATGTCGAAACAATAAAATGTTTCACGACATAATGACACAAGTGTCATACAGTATTTGTACTTGCATCATGACATCACAAAGTATATAAGGACAGAGTTTGTACTGGGCACATGATTTGTTTCTTGTTCCCTTCACAAATATTTTTGAGTCAAGTGCCTCCTTAGTTCAGAAGTTTCAAATGCAGTGATTTTAAAAAGTAATGCAAGCTTACAAGTTCAACAAAATGACATACAGAATAATAAATAAAACCTGGTCTGGCAAAGTATACATGTACCTATTTATACAGTATTTCTTTGACACTGACACAAAACTGCTTTTTCTATGACAGACTTCACTATTGTTAATTCAAGTCATAATAAGAACCTGCAAACACACTCATATCTATTGAATCAAAGACGACCCTTAGTTTCTGAATCAGAAAATGTTCTTTTACTGAGGTTTTTATACTTGGTACAACTTTAAAACATGTGGACTTTAACTTCCAGAATTCTGGGAGTTGAAGTTCACACTTTAAGGTTGCCAAGGTTGAAAAACACTGGTATTGTGGAAACAGAAGTCCCATTGTTTTTCTCTGTTCTTTCTAGTGAGTGACAACAATTTCCAGGCCCTGCAGAAGAATCACTTATTTTTCCTTAACCGAACAACATTTTTCTTTCCTTTTAAAATTCCTTTATAATGCCTCTAAACGTGCCAGTTCAAAAGCTGACAAAAGATGCTATACATAGTTTACTGGAATTTGTTAGGGAAAACTTTCTAGGAACATAACTGAATATGAACTAATATAATAGAATACTTCTGTTCTAAACAAACGCCAGTTGGAAGTGCATAGAAGTTACCCCATAATTCAAATATTGTATTAGTGTCTCTGCTTTGTTAAGATTGATAAGCATGAGGACACCCAAATATTAGAGAACATGAACTGTCCCATGAAAGTGATCTTATCAGAATAGAAAAGGCACTGAAGTAGTTTCCAGCTGTTTACAAATGATCTACCAAAAAGGTAGAAAGTAGTTATTATCTAACGCATTCCTCATATTGTTTTATATGAAATAAAAGCTCTTGAATTAATATCATGTGTTAACATACATTAAGTGATTCATGTGAACAAGAGGCATAGCTGTCAACTAAGTGCTGCATTTACTTAGATTTGTGAGCAACTTTGTGAGCTGGTATGAGAGAGAACGTATGTTAAGATATAAACACACTGCCCTAGTTTTGGACATAATTATGAATTCTATGTCATCGGTCCAAATTACAAAGGTAGAGAAAGAACAAACCATATCAACACACAGTCTGTAGCAACCATTGTGGAATCTTCAAATACACCTGGAAGAATACTGAAAGCTGAATCATAACTGTGAAGGTAAATAGAAAGAAAGCCCAATCTAGTATCTGAAGTGTATTTACATTTTTAAAAGGGCTATTGATCACTCATGGCATCTGCTCAGTTGTATACACAAATGTTGACAGTTGATTCACACAACCAGAAGATTCTGGGTAACCATTTGAAAAGATTCCTGGTTCTTCATAGACCAAAATAATTCAATCCTACACTACATAGATAATCTTTAAGGATAAAGAAATACATCAGCTTCTGTGGTGATGCAATTCTTATCCTATTTGCTATGAGGTTTATAAAATCATTTGATACCATAAGATACAAAGCATGACAATAGTCCTAAGAAACTGAATTAAGAACACTAATTCATTTCACATATTCCAGCAAGGAATGAAAGGCGATGTTATTTTCAAAGTTTAGAAATTAAAGGCTATCATTTCTGGGGCCTAAAAATTGAAGACACTATCATTCTCTGGATTACCCAATTCATTTGAACGTTAAGAATTTAATCGGTCTTCATATTAGGCTTATTCAAATCACCAATATTGAAATTGAATTCTTTGAAGACTTGTATAAGAACGATTCCAATAGATACAGTGGTGAACCCACAAGCCATCCCCAAGAAGTCAACAACACCAACATTACTCCATTCTCTGAACAAAATGGCTGACGCCAGCAAGACAAGAGTGGTGAATACTACATAATAGATGGCACCAAACACTGAGGAATCAAAACATTCTAGTGCCTTATTGATGTACCTAAACTGAATTATTATACTACACCCCAATACTGCTAACAGAACCAAACAAAGATATAATGCTCTTTGACTTGATGGATTATTGTGAAAGATATCTTGAGCAGCCAGTCCAATTCCTTTTGTACTAGGCACAGTGAAACTTCCTAACAATGAGCAAATACTGATGTAAACCATAATGTTAGTGGGTCCATGGGCTGGTGCAATCCAAAAGATAAGCAGAAGCAGCATGAGAAGCACAACACAGAGGTAACCCACGAATACTGAAAAACAAAAAGAATATAATAGCACAATTAAGTTCAACTAAATGATATTTCTTGAAAACAATTCTATTTATATGATGCATATCCAAAATGCTAGAAATCACAATGATCCATACTGCACATTGTTTATATAGTGACATTAACTCACACTGGCTTTATCTAGATCACGGGTCACTAACCTTTTGGACCTCAGGGACCACCAAACTCATAATTTCAAATCCCGCGGACCACTAATATGAATTTTGACTGACTGTGGCTCTGGAATATGGAACCTGCCCATGGTGGGGTGGGAAATCTCCGCTGTAGGGGCTGGCACTTTTAATGTGCAAATTTGCAGGTGGTGCAATATGTAAAAAGCAGCGCTGCCCTCACCAGCCAGGACGCAGTAATGGTGCTATTGCATCAAGAGGGGCTGGAGGCACAGGTGGGCTGAAGCTGCGATGATGATGGTGGAAGGTACAGGAGTGCTGCACTACTTACATTTGTGTGGCACTCCTGCACCTTCCAGCTCACCTCTCCTGATCTGGGCTTTTCCTTGATGGCTGCGAGCTGTAGGGATGGCCTGGGGCAGGAAAAGTACCGGCTGCCGGTGGTGGGAGGGGTGGAATGGGCTCACCATCCTGTTCAGAGGTCCGGAATGGGTTGTTGTCAGATTTCTCGTCCCCTCGGCGCTCTGCTCCGCTGCCTCCCCTATGGTCCCAGCCATTGCCTGCCCGGGAAGGCACAGGAAAAGAAAGCAGAAACATAGCTTTCACTGGGGTGAAAGAGCGGAGATCGAGGAAGTACAGGCAACAGAAGACGCAAGCTGCCACCTTTGGAAAAGCGCCGCTTTCTGTTGCCTGTGCCTTCGCTGATCTCCGTTCTTTGCTCCAGCGAGAGCTATGTTTCTGCTTGCTTTCTTTTCCTGTGCCTTCCCAGGCAGCGGGCGGCTGGGGCCATGGGGGCGGGGGCAACAGAGACTGAGCCTGGAAGAGCGCGGAGAGTTGCGGGCGAGTGCCGGAGGGTCAGAAGACGCACTCAGATGTCTCTCGGGAGTCCTCTTGTGTGTGTGTTCAAGCCCAGAAAAGCTCAAGCTCTTGCCTGCACAAAAAGCAGCCAGGCAAACTATGAGACTTCCAAGGCGCTCAGCTCAACCCAATCTGAGTTCCGGCAATCCCACAACAAGCTGGCAGTGAAAGTCGGATGCCCAGACCAAAACAGCAAAAGGAAGACAGGCTCCTAATAAACCCCCTTTACCCCCACCTTCACCTCCACCCAAGAGGACTCCCTGAGGCTAAGCTTCTGGGTTTCTCCCAAGCACTTCCAAGCAGAGAAGGGTCCCTCCCTATGTGGGAGGCCGAAGGGGGCGGAGTGTTGAGCCCAGAAAAGCTCGATATCTTGCCTGCACAAACAGGTTTCTGCATGTTCTGGCCATCTCCATCAATGCTTCAGCCCACCTGGGTCGCCAGCCCTCTCTTGCTGCAACAGCACCATTACCTCGTACTGGACAGCAAGGCTGCACTGCTTCTTGCAGGTTTGCGTTATTGAAGGGGGGGGCCAGCGAGTGGGTGGGCCATGTGGGCGATGCAACCTATGTTCCCGCAACCTGGATTAATTGCTTTGGGGGTGCTTTGGGGGCACAATTTTGGGGTGGACCACCAAAATTTTCTCTGAGACTACCAGTGGGCCATGGCCCACCAATTGGCGAACACCACTGATCTAGACAACTTTCCAAATCGTATTTTGTAATAAACTTCATCATCAACCACCTAGTAGGGATGTATTACTATTATCCCTTCTCATCTTTCCTACTACCTATTTCCTTAGATTTTTATGCCATAAATTTGCTGTTTGTATCTCATGATTTATGTTGATTACTTTTATTTAGTATCTTATTATGATTTATGTTGATTATTTAGTATCCTATAACTATCACTGAATGTTATATGTTATGATTTATGATTATTGTATTTTATGATTAATGATCATGTTCTATCACTTGTTGCTTGTATGTACACTGAGAGCTTATGCACCGGAGACAAATTCTTTGTGGGTCTGATCATACTTGGACAATAAAGAATTCTATCTATCTTAACGGTTTTTAGAGTGAAATGCCCTTTATCTTTAGCTTGACATGTCAATGTAATGAACTATACACTAACACGTTTGGAAAGGGATTGAGTTTGGAAAGACTACATTTGGAAGTACTGTGAGGGTTTCCTGTAAATGGTCATTCCTTTTCTTATTAAGTTCTTATTTTCCTCTGACTCAAACCTGGTGTTTATCCAAATTGTGCTCTGGTTTTGATAGTCTGTTATTTAATTTATTATGCAAATTATGCTTTTGATTCAGAAAATTGTTCTTTGAAATGCATATCTCTGTTTATATGGAAACTAAATACTGCAGAGCATATTTAAATTATCTTCCATGTTATTTATCATGGGCCAGACAGTCATCTCACTCTTCCTTTATCTGGAAATTGTCTGAAATCATACGACCATAACTTTATTTTTTAATTTCTTCAGAGAGACAAAAACTATAGTCCATAGTTTGCATTATCATTTCATGATAATCACAAACAGCTTATTAATCATACCTACTCTTGGAAGCAGTCAGTGGTTTGCTCATCACTGAATCAACTATGTTATGTATTTAGATGTTCCCAATTTGAGGTACAATTTCCAGATTTTTACAGCTATCATGGTCTTTAGCTAAGAATCTGGGATGCTATAATCCCAAACACAATTGGAAGAGACCAGTGGATTGATTCCTTTTATGTATAAAGTACACTGAAATAATTACAAGAAAATACATTCTCCTTTATTCTATGAGTTCTAACAATAAGTTTACATCCAAAAACCATTATTTATTATTTTAATTTCCAGCCTTCCCCAAGTTGAATTTATAAATTTATAGAACTTATTTTGTAACCCCAAGTAATAAAACTGCTTAAATTCCATTGACTGAAATTATACAGAAGTACAATTAATTCAATCTTTATTATTTAATGGATTACATAAAAATCTTTACCAGATAGGAAAACAAGCTTATTTTAAAGCTTAAGTAATTTTTTTTTTCTTTAATTTTTTTATGTTATTCTTGCCTTATACTGTACCTATTGGAAAACTTGCAAATCTAACTTATTTGGTAGTAAAAAAAAAGGTAGTTATGCTTAGGACTGTGGAGCAAACGAGTTTCATAATTAAATATCAAAGAGGAGGGAAAATGATGCATTCCTTTGACAACAAAAAGTTGTTCAGCAATTTTACAAAGTACAAAAGCAATCTTATACTTTTTTTTTTTTCATTTTTGTCTTGTGACTCAGATTTACTTGTCAACATGGTTAACCCAAAGAATTAAGTACCTGGATTTGTAAGCTTTTCCTCAAGCTCAGCCTGAGTGGTGACACTTTCAGACTTTGAGAATGAATGATGAGAACCACAGAACCTGCGCAACTCAGGAGGTGCCCAATTTGCCCAAAATGTTCAGTTTTTCTTTCAGTAGATAGGAAGCTAAATGGACCTTAGAAAGAGAGGGCAAAGAGAAAAATTGTATCTGAGTTCTCTGTTATAAGGCAGACTCTCCACAAAGGGGAGTTCCAAAATCAACGTGGCAACTATGTGATGGAAATCCTAACCTTTTTTTTTTTTTTTTCATGATGCAATATAAAGATAGATCATTTAGTTATGGCCATTTTCTTCACAGTTTGATTGCTCTTGTGGATGTCCCTGCTGAAGGTTAAGAAATTATTCAACAGTTTTTCTTTCAGGAGAGTTTTCTTTATTGGTTTAAACTAGTGTTTCTCAGCTTTAGCAATTTTTTAAGGTGTGAACTTCTCTCCAAATTCCCAGCTAGCAATGTGGATATATTTCAACACTTAAGTTTGGTCTGGCAAGTGGGAATGCGAGATAGGAAAGGAGTGCTTCCCATGCATTTTGTATCAATGAAAAATACCGACTGGATTTCTCCTGCAAATTACATGTGGCATTTTTAAAAGTACCAGAACATTTTGCAGCTGCTGATACAGGATATGTTTTCTTAACAGATCCAACATGACTGTGCAGCACCATAGATGTAAACCTTTTAAAAAAAAAACCATCTACCTTCAATTTTTCACCTTGAGAGTCACTTCATGATTCTTTGGATAGAGAGAGGACAGTGCCATTTGTAGCTTAAAAATGTCCAAAAGGAATATAATATCTGGACATTAATTTAAATATTTATTTGAAAAAGGATAGCTATCTGAGGCACAGTCCTGAAGTTTCACTCTGTCTTCTTTCTGTAACTTGCTGGGGATCGAATCATTTTTTAGCCCTGGATACAATTCCACAGTGAACACCAAGAGAGTCAGTTAACTAATTGAAAATTCAGAGGATGGAATTCATTTAGCCAGGATCTCTGAGAATCAAATGACATTTTATTTGAGTGGTTGAGAGGTTTACACATTTTACATTTCCATATTTGGGCATGTAAACATAAATATGCTCACAGTAAACCTTTGAAAATGGCTTTCTTTGTAAAATAAATAAATAAAAGCATCTGCACTTTTCAGAGGACAGAAAGAAATCTAAAAAACAACTAATGTATTTTCCTTTTAAATTAAGGATCAAAGGGGAAGATAAGGGGGAAAATTAGGTCATTTTTAATGCAAATTACTAGAACAGATGAAAAAAATTAAATACTTTTGGCACTACTAGTAAAAATAATAATAATTGCAAAAACAAAAATTAACATAGTTATCTAGAACAGAGGTCTTCAACCTTGGCAACTTTAAGATTTGTGGACTTCAACTCCCAGAATTCCCACAACTCCCAGCTGGCAGGAGAATTCTGGGTTGAAGTCCACAAGTCTTAAAGTTGCCAAGGTTGGAGACCTCTGATCTAGAAGATACAGTAGTTACTCAGATGGATAGCCTCATTTGAAGAAAGGGAAAAAGATAGAATAAAAATCCTTACCCAAATGGGACTCCAAGTGCTCCAAGTGGAGTCACAAGAACAGTAGGGAACTGCAGTATAAGCTAAGAAATTCCCAATCTGGCCAAGTGCCACTGTGGAAAAAAAAAACACAAATATGTGAACAGAAAACAAACAAAACATTTCATTATTTTTTGAACAACTGACTTAGACTGCAGGGTTTTGGTGGTTTATTGCTTTATTACCTCACTGCTTGGCAGCTTTATTTTTTATGATTTCCTTCCTATTTTAACCTGCTGCATGTTTCTCTGGCTGCATTTTAGTTAAATGGTATGACTGTCCTTTATATTCATAGGCAGGAAAACTAGTAAATAGTGAGGAGGTTTTTTCTTTTCTTTTAGCCTTAAAGAAGTAGCAAGGAATGATGGTACTGTCATTAAAGCCACAATCCGCTATATTTCCATATCTAAATCACAATACTATATTACCCCTCTCCCCCCAAAAACTTGACAATTGCTGAGTATAGCTGGCTAATGATCCATTAATTTTGGATCTTGAGAAGGGAAAAAGTTGAGCATCCATAGCTTGTAACTCAGAAGCAACACTCTGATTTTGCTTCTGGCTCCTTGTTTGAAACCCTGATAAACCAGTGGGACAATGGGGACATGAAAATGTTAGGATGCTGTATGTTACATGCAAGCAACATCAAGACTGATAGCAGTAGAACAAGATGGAACACACTCTGGGCTATGGTTCAGACTTGCAAATAGCATGGATTTAGGTACTTTGCACCAGTCTCATCCTGATGCAAATGACACACAGCATTTAATTTCTGCCATTTGTACAATTACATCACAATGTATTGATATTATGTGCCATTCTTCAGGTGCCAGTGACTACTTATTTTCATCTTTCCACAAAATCGCATTGACTATTCTTAGGCCTCACTAAATTGTTTATTTTGTGTGTGTGTGTGTGTGTGTTTCTGTGGGATACGTGTGTGTGTGTGTGTGTGTGTGTGTGTGTGTGTGTGAATAATCCTGAACGCTGGCAGTGCAGACCAGCGGTCATCAACCTTTGGACCACAGGGACCAAAACTCACAATTTTAAATTACATGGACCAGAGACCTGGGAAAATCCCCCTGAAGGAAAATCCCCACCTCAAAAATCTGCAGGAAAATTCTCCACCCCATTTTCCTACCAATCGATCATTCTTTATTTGGGTTATAGGGGTTCCGCTTCCAGCTCTGCGTTCTCAGGGGGAAAGAGGGGGAGAGAGAGACCTTTGGCTTCATGCAAGAAAAAGCAGCAGAAGTCTGTCTTTCTCTCCCACAACCTCCGCCATAAATGAATCTTTGCCAGCACAGCCTCTTGGAGCAGGATGCCTTGCAGGGTCCCAAAGACTAATTTCTGGTGGAGTTTGGGGGAGAAAGAAAAAGCCTTTTGCTGCTTTCCTTGTGTGAAGACAAAAGCAGAAGAAGAAGAAGCAGAAAGAAGCAACCCAGTGGCCAAGACAGGTGCAAGTGGGGAGAAGGGGCAAGTTCCCCCTCTGCCTTTTTCCTCTCCCATCACTACCTTGTGTTGTTCGTAATGCAAGCAATGCAAGCCTTGTGTTCCATAGGCCATGTGGGCGGTGCAGCCTTGTGTTCCCTCACAGCCTGGATTAATTGCTTTGGGGATGCTTTGGGGGTGACATTTCTCTGCGGACCACCAAAATTTTGTCGTGGGATCACCACTGGTCCCTGATCCACTGGTTGGCACTCACTGGTGTAGACGATATTGAACTAAAATGAATCCTACTCTGCATTGATATAAAGTACTTTGATACCTTCTCAATACATTTTATGCTAGCTGAAGGTTCCATTTCCCTAAGCACCTTATTTCAGCCTTTTCCAATCTGGTGTTTTCCAGGGTGTGAATTACACTTTTGGGGGCATTCCAAGTCTGCATGGCAACCCTGATTGGAAAATTTGAAATTGCAATATATCTGTAGGTCAATAAATTGATATATGTTTAAGCAGGATTATAATATCATCAGCCAAACAAAAGAATTACAAGCTATCTAAATTGTTACACCTCGTGCTGTTTAGGTTTTTCATTGTTGTTGTTTTCAAAAGTTCATTTCCAGATGACAATATTTAAATAAACTTGGCTTATTTTGAAAAAGATAGCAGAAATAGTCTTGATTAGTACTTGCATGGGAAAAACCACAATATCCCAAGGCTATTAATTAGACCACAAGTCAAAATGTTGTTTTGGAAAAAAAGCACTGGAAAATCAGTTCTGATATTGCTGCTTAATAAACTACATAGACAAATTCATAAAAAGAAGTTGAGCTTAACTTCAGTGAAATAACTTGTTTTTAATTCAGAAAATGTGACTGCAAAATAGTAACTCTTAAGAAAAAAATCTATGCATTGCTCATACATTCTTGTGTCTAACAAGATGATTCCAGGTACATTCTAATTCAACTTTCTCCAGTCTGGTTCCTCAAGATGTGTTTTTGATATGAATTATTTCCAGCAATTATCACCCAATATAGCTGGATGGCAAATCATAGATTTTGACTCTCCCGTAGATGTTTCCCTGGATAAAATCAATTTTATACTTAAATTATGTTGCCCGAGAGGAATATAGTTTAGCCAAAGCCACCATATCCTGTTTGTGAAATGAATGAATATGCTGCCAGCAAGCAAACTATCATGAAAAATACCAATGAAACAGTATCCTTATATCAAAATATGCTAGACTGATCATGTCAGCAGCTTTCCTTTAAATAGTTATATTGGACCAGAGTTATGATCATATGAACTGCTCATCATATGAATAAGAATTGTTGTCTAATACATCTGGATAGAACAGTACAGTCTTTCAGTATGGTTTAAGATGTAAAATTGTTTAAATATAGAAGATGTACTTACTTGCAATAGTACCCAACTGACCACCACACTATATCAGTTAAATATGAAGTCCCTGGATAGGTGAAAAATAAAAATTGGATCATCAGTTTAAATAATATATATTTTATTGGTACAATTTTCTAAAGATACAGATACAGATACAGTTAATCAGAAAATCAGAGTTGGAAGGGACCTTGTAGGTCATCTAGTCCAACCCCCGCCCAAGCAGGAGACCCTACACCATTTCTGACAAATGACAGTCCAATCTCTTCTTGAAAGTCTCAACTGATGGTGCTCCCACAACCTCCGAGGGCAAGCTGTTCCATTGGTTGACTGTTTTCACTGTCAGAAAGTTTCTCCTTATTTCCAGGTTAAATCTCTCCTTGTTTAGTTTCCATCCATTAATCCTTGTCTGGCCCACAGGAGGTTTAGAAAATAGCTTGTCCCCTTCCTCCTGTGGCAGCCCCTCAAATATTGGAAGACCATTATCATGTCTCCCTGGTCCTTCTCTTTCACTAGACTAGCCAAGCCCAGTTCCTGCAACCATTCGTTGTATGTTTTAGCCTCCATCCCTAATCATCCTGGTTGCTCTTCTCTGTACTTTTTCTGAGTCTCAACATCTTTTTATAATGTGGTGACCAAAACTGGATGCAGTACTCTAGGTGTGGTCTTACTAAGGCTTTATAGAGTGGTATTAGTACTTCCCTTGATCTTGACTGTATCCCTCTGTTAATGCAATTTAGGATTGCATTAGCCTTTTGGTGACTGCTGCACACTGCTGGCTCATATAAGCTTTAACAATATGTTAACTTTACCACTACATCACCTTACAGAGTTATTTAACTATGGTGCATGAACCAATGCAAATCTTTCTTGTGAATACAACCATAATCAGCATTACTTTTTATAATTGGTTTCTAGTGAAGATAATCAGTCATGACCCTGGTGTGGTTATTAATAATCCAGCTCTTAAGAAAATAGATACACACCTGGTTCAATTCCTTGCCCTAAATCAAATGATTGATATTAAAATATTTTCAAAACCACAAAATAATTTTTGAAATTGTTCTTGAGCATCACTATTGAGGCTCATCAATTGAGAAATGGATATAAATATATATTTTACCTATGCCTTCAATGTTTATGAAAAAACTGAATTTGAATTGTTTAAAAGTGCATAGATATTCTGTTTCTTGCAGAATGTAACATAATCATTACACCTGTTTCTAAGATTTGAAATATCTTTTGTAATCTTGGTATGTCTTTTCAAGAGATAATCTGTTCTCATCTTCTACAGAAATGAATAAAAGTGGTAATGGGTGAAGTCGAAGCTTCCACAAGCACTTTTGCTTCCTAACTGCCATTTTGTGCCTCAGTTGACTACAGTACAGAAAATACTGGAGGGCACAAACAATTATTACCAAGTCAGTACTACCTAATCAAAACCCAACTTCCATATTTTATCCAAAATGTGCATTGTTTAGGATTTCAGTATTTGAGATTATTCAGTAAGGAAAAGCATGAAGCCCAATGTGAATAGCTGAACTAATGTGAATAGCTGAAAGTCTACAGAGATACTCAGTCATTCAGGTCATGGCTGTCTTAAATTATTTTTCCAAAGGCAACTGGATTATGGTTTTTTTCCCTTGAAGAAGATGTTTCATCCAAGAAACTTCATCAGTTCTAGCTGCATTAATGTAAATAGTTAACTCTTCTTTTGTAAAATTGACATTGCTAATGTTAATCTGTTTCCCCCTCTGTCAAGACAATAGGACAAGAAATCATCCAATTGATGGAATTAAAACATACAGTAGAATGCATTTGTTCACTTATTGGATGATCAACCTGAAGAATGTATTACATAGATTTCTCTTGACTTTACTGGGTTTAAAAGAAAACTAAAAATGTGCATGAAGAATTAGAGAATATTAAGTCTTGAAGACTCAATATTTATGATGGGTTTGAGGACCCTGCCTCTCCATATTAAACAAATACTGGGTTAAATTTCAATCCAGTGGGTTCTTATGTTCTTCCTAGTCTCCAAATTATATTTCTTTTTAAAAAAAAAACTGACAAAAACTGATGCATTTAAACTATTACTTTCATAATATTTAAAAAGAAAACAAAAACAATGACAAGTGAACCAAATAGGCTCTTTAAAAACTCAATCTTACTTTTTTGTTCCAAATTGTTTACACAAAACAAAAAGTGGAACATGAATTTATGACAAGTGACTGTGGAAAATGCAAACTAAACATGCTAGATGAGTACAAAATACTGTCAGCTGGTCAGGATGAGCTTCAAATAATTAGCTGCTTGTACAAATCAAGTAAAATTTGTTCCTGAAGCAAGCAAACAAAGAGATTTTTCTTTTACAAACAGTACATAGTTTTCTATTTTTAAATTACTCTTTTGATACCCTGTTTCTCTAACAATACGGCCTCCCCAATAGGAAGTCCCAGCATGTTTTATAGGCATGAAATGAAATTAAGCCCCTCCCCCAAATTAAGGCCTATATTAAAACATGCAAAATGGGGGAATGGTGGTGGTGGGGTTTTGCTGTTAGGAAGTACTTTTGTTGCACACCCGTATATAGTGCTGCCTGCGTTGACCCCAATATGAAGTGCCCCACCAATGCCGAGGTCAATATCCAAGCCATTGCTGCCCGCCCCGCCCAAAGATGCAAGGGGGGAATTAAGTCACCCTCAAAAGATGGCCTAGCCATTTTTTCTGGGCTCAAAAAAAAAAAAAGACCCGGCCTTATTATATGAGAAACATGGTATTTCGATGCTAATTGAGTTATTCCTATATCTCAGTTATGAAAGGGGAGATTTTGAAGGATAAACTATCTGAAAAGAAAACAGTCACAACTTTATATTGCCCAGTGTATTTGATATCGTACTTGTATATAATGCCATTAGTTATTTTTTTGAAATAACACACACATACCAACAAGAGTTAATGAAGCTCTAACAACAGAGATGCTGCTGAATATATGGTTATAATTTGACATTGCTCTTCTATCCCATCTCATTTTCCTAGAAGAGTCATCTAATTGCTTAACTGCAAGATAAGCACAAAGCTGGATGTGGTTAAAAAGTTGTTTAGATCACATAACTAGTGGCTCTTTGTTGATCACAATTTAATCTAGTTGATGAGAAGTCAGAAATCAAACCAAACCATGACTTTAAATGTTATGCAATCAAGTCAGTATACAAGGTTTATTTTTGAGAACTTAAAAATTACTGAGTATGTAAAATGTTATAACTTCCCTGCAATACATAATCAAGTTCCTGTACATGTGGGATATCAAGAGTACACAAGCCACCATGTAGTCCATGTGGTATGCATAGATTAAGTAGAGTATTCTTATATTCTTGTCCAAACAAAGTGGATAATATTTCTCAGTTTAATTACTCTTAATTCCACTATTCTTCCCAGGAACATAAATCTACTATAAGGTAGAACAAATCTACTGTACATTTGTACCTGGATCTTCCAGTTCCTTATACAATAAATACCTAAATATACATTGGAACATGAATCATCATTTCAGTGAATTTCCAACTATATTTCTTAAGTAACACAATGCAAAAAGTCTGTACTCATAAGCAAATTAATATATATTTGCAGTTTCGCCTGCAGACATGGGAACAGTTCTATACTAGTTTTCACTTTCTCCAGAATGAAACAAGTACACTCCATATTAATTAATTAATTAACCCTAACCTGTAAATAAAACTGGTGATGCAGTTGGTCAGTTATGTGAGTTAATGATTACCTGACAAAAATTATTAAGATACTTAAGTTACCTTGAATACAGATAGTCCTCAACTTATGACCACAATGGGACCCAAAATTATGGTTAAGTGAGAAATTTATTAAGTAAGTTTTGCCCCATTTTGTTATTTCTTTTGCCACATTTGTTAAGTGAATCACTGCAGTTGTTAAATTAGTAACACAGTTGTTAAATGAATCTGGTTTCCATTGACTTTGCTTATCAGAAGGTCAGAAAAGGGGATCATATGATCTTGGGACAGTGCAACTGTCAGTTGTCAAGCATCCTAATGTGAACCATGTGACCATGGAAATGCTATAACGGTCTTAAGTGTGAAAAATGGTCCCAAGTCCCTTTTTTTCAATGCTGTTGTAACTTTGAACAGTCACTAAATGAACTGTTGTAAGTCAAGGACTACCTGCACAAGTTATTCTCTAATTTGAAGAGAAACCTGTCAAAATAAATTACTATTTACTTTGTTGTTTTAATATTTCATTTATTAATCTTAAACAATCAAATAGCTGGATTTTAGAGATTAATATTTTGGTACTGGGTCTATCTAGGTAGGGGAATCACAGAAATATCCAATACTGTAGAGTAATAAGACTGCTCTGGAATGCAGAGCTTAATGGCCTTGTAATAGAATTGGGAACAGACTAAAATCCAAGTATTCCCCAAAGACCAGTTTGGTATGCTAGAGCTTATATTAGAAATGTCAGTATCACCTTTCTACCCTTATTTCAGAATATAGCTATTCTTAACTTTAGGTATTCCTATAAGAGTATATAGTCCTTTCTCAGTGAATGAGCTTACTGAAAAAAATGCCCCATTAACAGAAATACAATTAAATGTGGATTTGGGAGCCTGTATGTTTGCTTTATTGAGGATACATATACCCATCATTACCAAAGGTCAAAGAACAGTGCAAATGGCTATAGAGCCCTTTGGGAGTAATGGATGAATTATGTGTATTTTGCAAATATAAAGTCCTTATGTGCCACTTAGCAAACCATTTCTGAAACTATGATCAGATCTACATAATGCATTCTGATATGGTATACTATCCTTTTTATCTATTGCTTTATAAGAATCCAGATGGTAAATGTACTTTAAATTACAGGAAGGTAAATGTCTTCATAGTATGTGCAATGTGAAAGTGGAACCAATTATTCTAGAGAGATGGTGGGTCTTCGATTGGATGTATTCACACAGAAACTGGGTAACCTAGCATCTTTTGGATTCCTGAACGGATTAGATCTGACTAAACCAACATTTTTTCAAACTTGGCAATTTAAAAATACGTGGACTTAAGAGCCAGAATCCCCCAGCCAACATGGTTGATTGGGGAATTCTGGGAGCTGAAGTCAGTGCATCTTAAAAGTTGCCTAGTTTGAGAAACACTGATGTAAATGGCCTTGTCTAAACTCAGTGATTCTATGAGAAACCCTTTGGTGTTAATTTTTTTTTTTTAAAAACATAAATTCAGATTACAAATGCAAAGTACAAACTTAAACTGAGTCTATAGCATCTGCTGGACTAAGGGACAAATCACATTCGAAATCCTGAAAAGGCTGTGTGAACTCCGCCCCTGACATATGGGAGATTTTATTTAGCGTTCATGGCTCAGTTAATAATCCTTTGCAAATCAAGTGCCCACACTCACCCTGCAGGCATAAAGGCACTGACTTTTGAAAAAAGTACAGATATCATTACAAACTTGAAGAAGAAAACAATAAAGGAGGGGGGAGTGGCTGGATTGGAGAGCTGAAGGGTTAGCCTTCGTGGTGGTTGTGCTCCTGACCCAACCCGGAGGAGGAATGCAAGGTGTATTCGCAATGGACGTGCTAAATACTTTGGTGTGCTACTGCCTAAAGCCAAAGATAATGCCTTGGAACGAAGCAGAGTCTCTTTTAAAGCAGGCTTCCCCAACTTAGCGCCAGGATTGGGAATTCTGGGAGTTGTGTCCGACACCTCTGGAGGCACTGTGTTGATCGGGGAAGGCAGTCTCGGGGCCTGGGTGTATTAAATATTTTGGTTTAATCGCTCCCGGAGGGTGACCTCCGTGCCAGGGAAGCAGGAGCTCCGGGAAAAGCGGCGTACGAAAGCCGGGGTGGGCTCGGCCAAGTGGGAGGAGATGCCCGCAGAGGATGCTAGCTGTTGCAAAAGCCATCAAGAGCGTTTCTGCTGCAGCCCTGAAGCATAGAAAGGGACGGGGACCAGGGGGCCCTACCTCGTCCTCTTGCCCGCACGATGCCTTTTTTCTGCAGCACGAACGTGGAGCCATTGACCAGGCTGGACACCACAGCCACGCTCAAGCCCAGGGAGACCGCAGCGGGACCGGGATTCGGCGAGCCCCGTCTCCTGGAGCCGCTGCTGCCCACAGCCATCCTCATGCCCGGGCGGCGGTGCCAGCACCAAGGACGCCCAGCTGCTCGCCCAGCCTCTTTCTTTCTCCTCTTTTCTCCTAAGCCGGCCAGCAAGCAGCAGCGGCTCTGCGGGATCCGCCCCAAACCACAAACTCCTCCTCTCAGCGCTGGTTGCTGCTGCTGCTGCTTGCGCGCTGCTGCTGCTGCTGCTGCTGCTGCCGCTGCTGCTGCTGCGTGATGCCGGCGCCCTCTGGCACCAGAAGTCCCCTCAATAAAACCGAGGGGTCTCTGCCCTGACAGCCGAGGGAAGTGGGAGGAGAACCGAGGGCGGGCAGAAGACCCAGTCTCTGTTCTCGGCAGTCCCTGGCAAGGACAGGCGGCTCAGAAAACGGCGCGACGGTGCGAGTGAGTAAGTGGCCCGCACTCTGCATCATGACATCATGGCCTTGCACCATGACATCATGCTCAGGCAGGCCGGTGGCGTCAGTCAGAACACAGAGCTTAGCCTTAAGAGTATTGTTACGGGCTGGAACCGTTGCTTTTTTAGCGCTGAGGTGTCTCCGCAAAGCAATCATCGCATGCAAATTACGGGAAACTTTGCCATTGAAATCTTCAATTCTATCCAGGATTCCCCCCCAAAAAAAAAAAAAAAAAAGATAGCAGGTCTCGTGAAAACGAGGCTGCCCTTCCAGGAAACAGTTTTGACGGTTGTAGAAAAAGAACGAAAAGAGTCCAAAACGCGTTCAGCCAAAAGGATCTTATTCCGCTGTAGCTTCAAATCACAAGGTCACAAAAGTTTTCCTGAGCCTGTGAGGAGAAAATATTGCAGGGAATCAACGCATCCTCTTGCCTAAAATATGTTCTACTGATCTTAAATATGCATACATAAATAGCAGAGGCCAGTGGATACAATGGTTTGGTTTTGTTTATCTGATGATCTGATGATTATTATCTGATTATCTGACATTTTCATTTGAAGAATGAGATTCCGCACTCAATCTACCAACATTCACCAGGGCTACCAGCAGATTTTTCTTGAACTTTGAGGGAAGGAGAGAGAGAGATAATTTTCTTTCATTTATTCCTGAGTAGCGATTAAGTGTTTATAAAATCTGAAGTTGAAAATATTTAAAATAAAAAAATGTTATGTATTGTTTACTATAATTAAAAATCCACATTTGGGCAATTTCTGCATTAGACTAATTCAGAAGATGTGTACCCACAAAACATTTCTATCGACAGTGCAGTAGAAGTGTCTCTTAATTATGAAGAAATCCCAAACTCTTAATATATTTCTTTAAAACCCTGCTTAAAGCCATAGCAGATAGGAACTGGAGGCAATCATGTATATAATGTACTCTACAGCATTCTTTTAGGACCTGGACCTGGCCCATCCTGGTCTAGGAGTGTTTATGGAGTCTTTTTGAATGTTGTTGTTTTGTCCATGGGGTATATTTTTAACAGTGTTTTTAATTATGTATTTCATACATTGTAAAGTCCCTACAGTCTTTACAGAGTTGGGCAGTCTTAAAAATCCAATCAATTTAATCACCTCTATGCCCCAATAAGAGTCCATTAATATAGCATCTCTGACTGATAATCATATGAGCCTTAATTTAAACAACTCCAACAAAGGACAGTCCAGTATCTTAACTTGAACTTGAGAAATGAATAGTTTCATTTAGAAAAAGACATTTTATGCTCTTATAATGTCCAGACAAAGAGATTTATTTTGGACCATTTCATTTAGATGAAAGTGTTTAAACTAGAATTGCAGGAAATACCTCTTAATCAGAAAAAAAAACCCCAAATATCTTTATATACTATTCTTCTTTGTTCATGTGATTAACACCCAACTTTTCTACTCCTATTCTCTTTTCCTTTTCATTACTTTTATTATATCAAACAAATTAACATAGGGAAAATTATATATGTAGCATGATTACCAACATACCATGATCTGCATAAATAAATGAAGTAAGCCAGCCAGCCTGGGAAATTATGTGTTATAAAAAGAGTGCTACCAGCACCATTCTAATTGGACTGTATTACTCAAATATCTATCCCATTCCCTCTTCATGGCAGAAAAATGTACTGAGTTGTGAAAAAGCCCACATTGTGCAGTGCTTCGTAAACTAGAAATGAAAACATTCATCACCCAATGAAGTGATGAAAATGGGGTTTCAGCAAAAAAGGTGCTATGTTTTCTAGTTCTCCCTTTATTGGGAAAGGAAATGCCATTCCTTTTAGGCAATAGATTATAACATACATGTATGCTGGGGCATGAACCCACACGCAGATATTTTGTTTGATTTTATTACTCAGGCTAAAAGACAGAAGCAAAATAAGTCAAAGGTCTTTTGAGGTGTCCATTCTAGATTTTGGGCTGTATAAATTGTACAATATATACTTCTGCAAGAAACAATTGATTACTCTTCTGCCATCTGAATAGAACAGATGTCTCCAATTCCATTTACTATGGCAGACTCTTGTCCTATAATTGTCCTATTTTTGTCCTTGGCCCATAGAACATTATCCTCGTATCTTCTTCCTAAACAGCTTTAATTTGAGTCCAAAATGTGTCTTGTTTTAATTCATTGCAGTGCCTGGAGAATAATGCCTCCATCTTGAGTTGTTTATGGATTCTTTATTTAATTGAACCCTTTTATTGGCATTTTAGTAGGGAATGGGGTTACATGTTTAATTGGCTTCACTGATTCAATTATTGTAAAATGGTTCGTTTAATTAGCTGGCAATGTTTGTTTTTAGAATTTCATTGTATGAACATTTGAATTATGGGCTGCCTCCAATATTTTGATGTTTTACTTATTCTAAATGGGATGTTTGCTCTATGACTTGTTTAAAAGTGTACAATAAGGAGGAAGTGGGCTTTTCCTGTTTATTTGCCAGTGTTCATTGATTCAGGCATTTCCCAACTCGCTAAGTTCCCTGGCACTTGATCAGTTTCTGTTAACCAACTATATTCAGTCTACAGCCATTGGCATCTGTAACCTCCTCCTCTGTGGGTGACTTACAAAATAACAGAGTTGTAAGGGCTTTGTAGGTCATCTACTCCATCCCACTGCTCAAGCAGGAAACCCTATACCAGGGGTGTCAAACTCACGTCATCATGTTGTCACGTGTCATATTGGGACTTTTCCCCCTTTACTAAACCGGCAGTGGGCGTGGCCAGCGCTTGACGCATCTGGCCTGTGGGTCATGACTTTGACACTCCTGCCCTATACCATTTCTGACAAGTTGCTGTCCAGTCTGTTCTTGAAAGCTTCCAGTGATGAAGCATCCACAACTTCTGAAGGCAAGCTGTTCTATTGGTTGATTGTTCTGTCAGAAAATTTATATTTATTTCTAGGTTACATCTCTCCTTGATCAGCTTCCACCCATTCTTGTTTAGGCGTTCAGGTACTTTGACCCCTTCTTCTCTGTGACAACTCCTTAAATATTGGAACACTGCTATCATGTCACCCTTGGTCCTTTTCTTCAGTAGAGTAGCCATGCCTAGTTTTTGCAACCGTTCATGTATTTTAGCCTCCAGACCCCTAATCATCTTTGTTGCTCTTCTTTGCACTCTTTTCTAGAGTTTCAACATCTTTTTTTTATGGTGTGGTGACCAAAACTGGATGCAGTAGCCTAGATGTCATCTTACTAAGGCTTTATAGAGCAGTATTAGTACCTCACATGATCTTGATTCAATCCGTCTGTTAATGCATCTTAGGATTCCATTGGGGTTTTTTTGACTGCCACCACTGCTGGTTCATATTTAATTGATTTTCCACTAGGACTCCAAGATCCCTCTCATAGTTATTGCTATTAAGCCAGGTTTTGTCTAATCTGTATGCAAACTTTTGGTTTTCCTTGCCTAAGTGTAAGAATTTACTTTTTTCTAAATTGAATTTCATTTTGTTAGAGAGAGCTCAGTTTTCAAGTCTGCTGAGAGCAATTTGGACCTTGAACTTGTCGTCTAGGGTATTGACTATTCCTGCCAGCTTAGTATCATCTGCAAATTTGATGAGTTCCCTTTCTATTCCCCATCTAAGTTATTTATGAAAATATAGAAGAGTAGTGGCCTAAGATGGAACTTTGTGGTATTCCACTGCTTACTTTCCTCCATGTAGATGTAGTACCATTAAGACTACTCGTTGAGTATGATTTGTTAGCCAGTTACAACTACATCTGATGGGGATGCTATCTATCCCACTTGTTTCTAGCTTATCACGAAGTAGCTTGTGGTCAATTTTGTCAAATGCCTTACTGAAGTCTAAGTATACAATGTTTATGGTGCTAATCTTCTAATTTAGTCACTTTATCAAGGAATGGAATAAGATTGGTTTGGCATGATTTCCATGTTGAGATCTTCTCTTTCACTTATTTCACATTATTTTAAC